>NC_092275.1:8519041-8551541 GCF_036320965.1 Panulirus ornatus | reverse complement strand
TGTGTGTCGATAATACGAAAGACTTTTAAGCGTCAAATCTTTGGTTACACTTGGAACTGATGGCATATGTACCCAAGACTGATGCAAAAGGGGTGAAGGCTGGTAGAGTAATTATTCGCTTACGTTAGGAATTTTATCTGTTTTCTCTTTCTTCATTCTGCTTAATCTTGTACTTTACCAATTTCTTCTCTTTTCATATTTTGTCGTTTTGTCTTTCTCATCTCTTTTCTTATTTTGTCAATTTCTGTGTATATGTCATTTTCCCTTCCATTCTCTGTGTATCCGTGTATATTCTCATGGTCATGTTCTATTTCCTCTTGTCTCCATCCATCTTGTCTCTCGAGGCTTCAGTTTGAAAAACAAATTCTTTTCTTTATTGCAGGTTTTACCTACAAAACAATCAGTGTAGTAGGAAAAATGGCAGACTTAGCAGTATACAAGAAACAGTGAAAATGCACTGACTACCAAACGAATAGATTTATCAAAAGAAAATGAACACTAAAGAATTTTGAAGCGTTGAGAGAGAGAGAGAGAGAGAGAGAGAGAGAGAGAGAGAGAGAGAGAGAGAGAGAGAGAGAGAGAGAGAGGGGGGAGAGAGAGAGAGAGAGAGAGAGAGAGAGAGAGAGAGAGAGAGAGAGAGAGAGAGAGAGCTGTATTCTGTAGGTCATGTTAAAGAGGAACTTCCAAAACTTTTGTTGACCCAGCTTGGATATTCTTAGGACCATGTTTGTCTTAGTCTTGTTCAAAGAAGTCTGGAAATTATTTTCTCTTTAGTGTGTGTGTGTGTGTATATATATGTGGTAGGTAAGGAGAGTGGTAAGGCGAAGAAAAAACAAATAATTGCGTTTTCCATAAATAGTTCCCTTGACAAATGACCATATCCCGCATCTCATCATGTGGCTATCTATCTTTGATCTTGTGTGCTGTCCAATATCATCCTCTTTCTTATTACGTGTCTTTCGTACTGTTTCTGCTTATGTTTGTTGTTGACCATGCGTCTGTCTGTTCACGTACAGTAATGTGTGTAGATAAGGTTTAGGTGTGAGTGCATACGTTAATTGGTGAGGTATTCTAACACAAGTGTTTTAGATAGATACACAGACCACACAGACCCAGGGTTCGAGCAAGGTGGTCTGAGCCTTACCGCTACTTAATACAATGGTCATCCACTTCGTTCCCATTGCATGACGTTTCCTTTGCATGCAAGTATCTGTCAATGAGGAAGTGTGCAACGCTTGTACATATGTATACATATCTGTTGTTGCAATGCGATGCAGTTTTGATCACAGAGAGAACCTAATTATGTCTGAGAGAGAGAGAGAGAGAGAGAGAGAGAGAGAGAGAGAGAGAGAGAGAGAGAGAGAGAGAGAGAGAGAGAGAAATTAAACGAAGGCCCGGAAATGGGAGACCATTCCACTGCACGTAAATACATAATGTCCCACACCATTACCCACGTAACTTACTTTTTTAACGACATGTGGCCACACGAACCATACCTTGGTCTTCTGAGTCTTGTGTTATACGCTGACACACAATATACTCACAGCTCACGACCCACTGCGGTATAAACCCACCTTTCATGCAGCATATCTGATGTCAACACTAATAAACCCCCTGAGATAGGGTCATTCCCTGTGCTTGTGTAGTTTGTATTTCATGTTGTTCTGCTCAACTGCCATCGTGATCGTACGTGTTGTCAGGTACTCATTCGTGTAATTCGCTCTTTTGGATGGATTGTTAAGCGTCATAACAAAGCTCACACGTAACTTTTTTATGAATATGGATCGAATACCCATTTCTCAGACCAAAATTAAAAAATTCTCTAGAGAGAATGGCACGACAAAGTAAGTCTTGGGACAAAATGCTTTTAAATCCAAATCTCATTGTTTTATATATATATATATATATATATATATATATATATATATATATATATATATATATATATATATATATATATATATATATATATATGTCTGTTTCTTTCGTCTTTTTCCTTGCGCTACCTCGCAAACGCGGGAGACAGCGACAAAGCACAAAAAAAAAAAAAAATATATATATATATATATATATATATATATATATATATATATATATATATATATATATATATATATATATATATATATATATGTGTGTGTGTGTGTGTGTGTGTGTGTGTGTTTGTGTGTGTGCGTGTATGTGTGTGTGTGTGTGTGTGTGTGTGTGTGTTTGTGTGTGTGTGCCTATCTACTCTGCTGAGTGAAGTTTCTCCATAAGGAAATGATATAACTGTAAACAGTGTCCATATCCAAGTGTATCATTGTTGTTTATATTTCATACGTTGTTTGTTTTGTGTCGATAAATTGAGATGTGATTCTTTGCATTTTCATAAAGTCCTCTTAGCTCGTAGTTTGCTTAATTTTTTATTTTAGAATTATACTTTTCAAAATTTTATCTAGTTGTTTCATTGTGCTAACCTTCAGTACTAAACGTGTGACAGCCCCGGCTTTCGTTAAATTCACGAATATACGTTAACAGTTCTTATCTTTGATCCTGTCGGACATGTACGAATTTCTATCCTTATCAAAAGTTCTATTTACTGTGAAGGTATTTGCACAAGTGGTCTTTACGTACTTCTTAATAGATTTTCCCACTGGAAAGAAGGTTTTCGATCATTCTTATTTTACGTATTTCATAAAATACAGATTCTTTTCAGGTCTTTCTGATGGTCGTTAGATTTTTGGATGATTTACCATAGGTGTTCTAGCGAACGTCCTGGAGTTACTATAGATATTTGTATATCTTTTATATGTCTATTGTAGTTGAACTGTTCTTAGAAGCAATAACCATGGTTAATATCTTTCAATATTCAGTTGAAATATTCGAGAAGATAGATTCTCTATAAAGTCTGTATCTTGCATAGGTTGTGAAATCTTCTTCGGTATGACTGATGACTGGAGAAATCTTTGTCAACATGACTGTTGACTGAAGAAATCTTCCTTAGAATGACTGATGACCGGAGAAATGTTGCTCATATTGACTGATGAATGGAGAAATCTTCTTTGGCATGACTGATGACTCGAGAAATCTTCATCAGAATGACTGATGACTGGAGAAATCTAACTCAGTCTGAATGTCAACTGCAGA
The DNA here is from genome assembly GCF_036320965.1 of Panulirus ornatus. NCBI lineage: Eukaryota > Metazoa > Arthropoda > Malacostraca > Decapoda > Palinuridae > Panulirus > Panulirus ornatus. The sequence goes on along the minus strand of NC_092275.1, from coordinate 8,548,412 downwards.
AATCTTGCCCAGATTGGTTGATGACGGGAGAAGTCTTACTCAGGATGACTGTTGACTGGACAGATCTTAACAACGATAACTGATGACTAGCAAGGCTGACTGACACATAGAGAACACTGAAGTGCCTTCTTATTAATCTCTCCTTTATTGCCGTGTGCATTTAAGGTCAACATCAGAATCCAGGGCATTGAAGGTCAAGGTCAAGGTCCAGTGCACAGAAGGTCAAGGTCAAAGTCCAGTGCACTGAAGGTCAAGCAAGAGATATACAGCATTATACAATAGAATTTTATATAATACTAATGGCTTTCTTCCATTAGTGATATACATATTATCAACTGTTTTAGAGTCTTTTTTTATATCTGATTATTGTGTTATATTATAATCAGTATAATCCATGTTTTATGATTTACTTTCATCTCTGGATGGGATGGGTCATGTGAATGAAACATCAAAAAGAGCTTATATTTCCAAAGCATTAAGCTATAATGTAGACTTATGGCTGAGGGAGTTAGACAACTACATATGATGTGTGTAATAAAAGTGCGAAAATATGTATATACGTTCATGGGCTGACCTATAAATTGGGTAAAGAAAGGAAGCTTTGCAATCTTGGACCCCCATCTCTAGAGCTATCTCTACCGTCATACAACTTTCTCCTGTATGTACCTGATCATCATTTAAGTCAAATTAGGTTATCGCATATTTTACACAGCTTTTGGGTAAGGCTGATAGAAGCGTATTGTGATCTCCAGCGTTGGAAATACGTCATAATATTTCGTCATCCTTTTAAATCAAATACTGATTTCTCTCCCCCTTCCCTAATTCATCAAAGACTCGACGTACAGAAACATTCCTCTTCTATCCGAGACTTTGGCATTGAAGTTTTTGTTCTTGATGTCCTCTTAGAGTTTGGGGTCGTTTAGTTCTTCAGTCTTCTTTGTTTTCGAAGTATTCGAAGTCAACTTTGTTTTCGGAAGTCGTACTAACAGCGAAGTCATCTTTGATGTCGATGTTGTCTCTGTTCTTGAAGTCGTCGTCTTGTCAAGTCTCAGTGTCACCGAAGTCGTCCTTGATGTCAAAGTCGATCCTTATATCTTGGTCGAAGTCGTTGTTGCGATTGTAATCTTTTCATACATTTCTATTATGATTATTCGTGTGCCTTTAATTCCATCTGTAGATAACGCAGGGAATTAAAGCTTTGCCCATCTGTGCCACCATCTTATCATCTGGTGTCTTTCCCATTCGTTATCATGTGTTCTAAAACTCAGAGAATCTCTGGCTTTTCCTCAATGCCTTTGCAGTGGGAAAGCAGGCGTGGTGGCAACTTTCCCACCTTAAAAGAGGTATGCTTTTACCCACTTCCGGTAAAGTTAGGGAGGCTTTATTTTGTTTACGATCACAAAGTGACTTCCCTGATACTATACTGTGGTCGTTCATGGGTGTTTACCTACTGGCTGATATACTGAAGGGCTTGGTGGGTGGTGAGGAGCTCTCTGCTTTACTATCCTGTCTCCATCTATATCCTGGAGGAGATGGTAAGTGGGGAGGAGCCTTTTGTTTTACCGTCTCCATCTCTGTGCCACAGAGAGTGGTAAGCTGGGAGGAGCCTTGTGCTTTACTATCTTGTCTCTGTTTATATGCTGGAGGAAGTGGTGAGTAGGGAGGAGCCTCCTGCTTTACTATCTTCCCTCCATCTATGTCCTAGAGGAAGTAGTGGATGGAAAGTATCCATCCGCCTAGCTATCCTGTCTCCATGTATTCAGACTTGGAAGTTAGAGTGTGATTAATGTCCTCCAGCAGATAACCTAGTCATAGATCATCAGGGCTCCTGCCATCTAGCTCCACCCAGTGCCTCCCACCAACTGAACCAGATTGTAAACGCATCTCGCTCGGTAAGTGCGTTGTGTCTTGAAGTATCTGAAGGATATGGACGCCCTCAGCTAAGATTTTCTTTTTTACAGCTTGAGTTTTATGTGTGGTGCAGTGTGTAGTCAGGTTTGCCACCAGGGATGGAAGTCTTCCTAGTGGTGTTTGTGTTTCACTGTGACCTTGTTCATCACGGCAGGACCTAATTTACCAACGGTAATGAAAGAGAGGGTAAGGGAGAGAACATGGGAGAGGGAGGGAGAGAGAGACAAAATGATATGAGGTTAAAGTTAAAGACGAGAAAGAGAAAAGAAAATGGATGAGAAAGAAGATATGAATAAAGAAAGAAAAAGAAAGAAAGGAAGAAAGAAAAACGAAAGAAAGAAAGCAAGAAAGGGAGAAAGATAGGAAGGAAATAGAGAGTCTAGAAAGATAGCTAGAGATAGCTAGAGAGAGAGAGAGAGAGAGAGAGAGAGAGAGAGAGAGAGAGAGAGAGAGAGAGAGAGAGAGAGAGAGAGAGAGAGAGAGAGCATGACGCACCCCTAGGAGTAATATTTTCCGAGATGTAATACAGTAAGTATCTCATCGTCGTGGTCATAACTTAACCTTTACGACACTTGGCCATAAAAAGCAAGACCCAATGTTATTATCTTTTGAGCCCTTATTACACGGTGAGGCTGACATCCAATATACTCAAGTATCTTGCCATCTCGAGGTGTGTGGTATATTGTCTATTCACTATAGTTCCTCTCGGTGTATCATACACAACAGCGAAGGAAAGGAGTGATGAAAGGCTTCTAGTAGAACTCTCTATTACTCGTGTATATATATATATATATATATATATATATATATATATATATATATATATATATATATATATATATATATATATATATATATATATATATATATATATATATATATATATATATATATATATATATATATATATATATATATATATATATATATTTATTTATTTTATATATTTATTATACTTTGTCGCTGTCTCCCGCGTTTGCGAGGTAGCGCAAGGAAACAGACGAAAGAAATGGCCCAACCCCCCCCATACACATGTATATACATACGTCCACACACGCAAATATACATACCTACACAGCATTCCATGGTTTACCCCAGACGCTTCACATGCCTTGATTCAATCCACTGACAGCACGTCAACCCCGGTATACCACATCGCTCCAGTTCACTCTATTCCTTGCCCTCCTTTCACCCTCCTGCATGTTCAGGCCCCGATCACACAAAATCTTTTTCACTCCATCTTTCCACCTCCAATTTGGTCTCCCTCTTCTCCTCGTTCCCTCCACCTCCGACACATATATCCTCTTGGTCAATCTTTCCTCACTCATTCTCTCCATGCGCCCAAACCACTTCAAAACACCCTCTTCTGCTCTCTCAACCAAGCTCTTTTTATTTCCACACATCTCTCTTACCCTTACGTTACTCACTCGATCAAACCACCTCACACCACACATTGTCCTCAAACATCTCATTTCCAGCACATCCATCCTCCTGCGCACAACTCTATCCATAGCCCACGCCTCGCAACCATACAACATTGTTGGAACCACTATTCCTTCAAACATATACATATATATATATATATATATATATATATATATATATATATATATATATATATATATATATATATATATATATATATATATATATATATATATATATATATATATATATATATATATATACGACAATGGTTTCATTTAGAAATAAAGGAAATCTGATATAATGCTCATATAGCGACTATTATGATATCAAATAGTATGACTCTTTATCAGATTATTCAGGTAAATGATGATTGAGTGAGCTCAACATTGATCACTTGGGAGAACGTCATCGTTTCATTGATTTATGATGTGGTCTGCCGACTCCTGCGTCTAGGACAGCGTTCTAAATCACGTAAATGACCACCATTCATTTGGGTAGAACCAACGTTTTGAAAATGTATAATACCAGAATCAGCGAGCGTTGTTCATTCATTTATATTCATTTTGCCTTTTCGACGAGGGGTATGTGTATGTGTGTGTGTCAGAGAGAGAGAGAGAGAGAGAGAGAGAGAGAGAGAGAGAGAGAGAGAGAGAAAGAAGAGAGAGAGAGTCGTTTGCCGTTTTGAAGGCAACTGCACGATGGTTTGCAATGGCTTGACTTCTCGTTTGATTTCTTCATTTTCAGGGAACGTCTGACATGTTCAGACCTTTCCATAATGAGGGAAAGTGCGGGTTAATACCAGGAAGAAATGTATCTTTTTTTTTGAGTCCAGTGATTCTCAACTGTCAGTACCGATAGAAAGATCAGAAATGAAGTCATTTCCATCATAAAACAGTAAGAGAAATGTACCTGAGGACTATTCTTGTGACCCTTACGTACAGAAGTTAGAAAGAAGCTTTTTATTATATTCATATTTGTATGGGTTTTTGGGCGATTCTTCCCTTTAGCCAGTTTGCTGAGCACTGAGGTTGGGCAGCCCAACTTGTAAGATTAAATCCTTTCTGAAATCGCATATTTAGAAGTATTTGATCTCTCCCATGTAAGGACGATTATACATGACGATGAAGGACGGAGACTTAAACAGACAAATAGACACACAGGTATACAGGTAGATATATAGATCAGATGATAAGTAGATAGACAGATATTTAGAAAGATACACACAAACGCAGATATCAAACATTTTTGATGTGCTGAAAAAAGCCACGAAATTTTCAAATCTGGTGATTCTAATGACCATGAAAAGATATCTTAGATAAAAATTGATTGTAAAAATCTTTGTTTAACTTTCGCTCTCCTCCATTCTTCACCTATTTGGTTTGTCATATATGTACATGGCTTTGAATCAGTCTATGAGAATTTTTCTTTTCCTCATAAGAATAAGATCGCTTATCATGGAGACCAAAGAGAACGATATATATTCCTGTACTTCACAAAGGTAAACTCTCGCATATATTTCGATCTTCTGTGTGGCTTAACGCTTCAATGATTGTTGGTATTCTGAGGTACAGATCTCCAATCCCAGCTATGATTCGGTGATTCACATTCAGCTAGACCGCATCTTAAGTTCTGTGTTTCCAAGTATCACAAGGGGAATGTATCTCCTGTGTTTTCTTAGAAGTAAAGGAAATTGGAAGCATTTCTGTCCAGAATAAATCCATGGTGTGGTTATGCGGCGTGAAATAGAACGATGAAATGATAGGTGGGTTAGAGAAGAGGAAGATACGAATGTATTCGATGAAGTTTGTCACATAAATGGTCGTGTTATGGTGGTGAATGCTTTACATCAGATGAAACATGCGATTGTCACAATCGCATATTTACCAAATGGCGTCCTAGCTATGTCTCTTCGTTGTATATCAACTGACTGTCATATTTCTCTCTTGTGTCTCCTCTGATGATGTGATTATTACACGAAAGTGCACTTGGGAACGTATCGTGTTTCATATATATATATATATATATATATATATATATATATATATATATATATATATATATATATATATATATATATATATATGTTATCCCTGGGGATAGGGGAGAAAGAATACTTCCCACGTATTCCCTGCGTGTCGTAGAAGGCGACTAAAGGGGAAGGGAGCGGGTGGCTGGAAATCCTCCCCTCTCGTTTTTTTTTTTTTCTTTTCCAAAAGAAGGAACAGAGTGGGGCCAGGTGAGGATATTCCACAAAGGCCCAGTCCTCTGTTCTTAACGCTACCTCGCTAACACGGGAAATGGCGAATAGTTTAAAAGAAAGAAAAAAAAAAAAAAAATATATATATATATATATATATATATATATATATATATATATATATATATATATATATATATATATATATATATATATATATATGTGTGTGTGTGTGTGTGTATGTATTAAGAGACTTCAACATTTCTGTAGTAGTTTGATATTTCAGCAACCATCAGTAATTCAAGTTCTCAACTTTGGATGCAAGATCTTTCCATACCAAAAGAATCAACAGGTACATGACTGGCATAATATCATATTAAATCAAAAGGAAAAAACTGGACAAAGAGTAAATATTTTCCTGGTAAAAATGATTGCAAGAATTGCACAATCGAGTGAAAAACTACTGATTCAAATGGATCTCAATATATTTGCATATGTTGCAAAACCTCCGACTGACCAGTGCAAATCACTAACTCCCAACAATTTTCCTAGTTTTCCCACATAACGGAAAAACTACATAACATATTCCCAATTAATCACGTTAATCCAATCTATCTCAGTGATTATAAATTAGATTATCAGAGGTCCAAATCTAACATGATGTAATCATTTAACTTCACAAACTCACACAGTTTTCAAAGGCCAAAATTAATCATTTTCACTTTCCGAGGGCTACAGGATTTCCCAGTTAAGGCTAATTACAATCTAATTAATTGTGGTTGTCGCATACAGTCAATTCATTAATCAACCAACCATTATTGCCAACGGGTCACGAAGTATATACTATTATATCATATAGACCAGGCAATGGTAACATTGATGTATTGTGTGTGTGTGTGTGTGTGTGTGTGTGTGTGTGTGTGTGTGTGTGTGTGTGTGTGTGTGTGTGTGTGAAATACTTAGCCAAAAATATCTTACCGATGTTTCTATAACAAATGGCCCAACATTGTCTTGAAAATCACTTAAGTAAATGATCCATCATTTCTGAACACCTCATTTACTTCTATGTAATTTTGATGCATGTTCAGAACTTTTTAAACGCTTGCATGAGTTTAACACAGCTGTAAACAAAAAAAAGTCGTCTCTAAACTGTGAGAGGAAGTTTTTCTTTTTAAACCAAGCCATCACTTTAGATCCTTTAAACAGAAGAAATTAAGATATTTTTCAGAAGCCTAAGACGAAAAAAAAAAATTTACCATAACCGCGAAATTATTTTTCATAACCTTAAAAAAACGCCAAGCCTTCTGTCATAACATCACTTATTGGCTCACCTTAAACCTCTTAACCAAGACGGTACATCACATTGACCACGGCGGTACAACCAGAACGGTACTGACCCTTGAACACAAGGGTACAACGAACGGTGGATGTGTAGCTTCGCCTCTTAATGTGACTCTTAATGGACAGGTCAAAGGCTAGGTCGTCATACCTAAAGGTCGTACCATCGTGTTCCATAGTCGTACCGTCGTTCTCAAGGGTCATTAGAGTCGTCCTCAAGAACTAGGCCATCATGCACAAGGAAGGTATCTTTCATGCCGAAGGGTTTCACCCGTGTTCAAGGTTCACCTCTTCGTGTTCAAGGCCCACCCCATCGTGTTTAAGGCCCACCCTGTCGTGTTCAAGGTCTACCCCGTCGTGTTTAAGGTCTACCCCGTCGTGTTAAAGGTCCACCTCGTCGTTTTCAAGGTCCACCCCATCGTGTTTATAGTCCACCCCGTCGTGTTCAAGGCCCACCTCGTCGTACTCGAGGTACTACACACTGCTGTGCTTAAGGCCAACCTAGCTGTGTCCAAAGTCCACCTCGACGTGTTCAAGCTTCGTCTTGTCGTTCTCAAGGCTTTAAAACAAAGTGCGGAACACGTCCGTCATTTGTTTTCCTTCGTCATTTGTAAACCAATAATATATTCAGGGTGATAGCCAGGATGAAAAGCTCCCTTTCTCCCTGAACTGCGGGTGGATACACCAGTGTGGATCATGCGCCAAATTGGATATTTTTTTCCCCCCTATCCAATTTTTCTCTCTGTTTTTAAATATGAATTTGTGTGTATTAATTTATTCTTTTTTTTGTTTGAGGGGTGGTCACTGAGGGTGGTACTCCCTTCTATGCTGGATGGTTGATATAATTTCCCCTCACCAAGCTGACTGACATTTTATTCTTTTTTCCCCCTCGAGCAAAACGGAATTAGTCAACGTTTTCATTTTGTTAATTACTTTTATAGAACGGATGGTTATCTGTGACTTGTTATGTTGCAGTTAGTTAGTAATGACCAGTCGTTATGATTCATTTTACAACATATGATAAAAAGGGTTTGTGGGTAAGTAAGGGAAACATGCAGATATGATGGGAATATGTATAAACGGTAGAAAAAAAAATCCATCCACTTTCTGTGTGAAACAATATGACAGCTCATACGAAAGATTTTGAGAAATTCCTGTTGGTCTGACTTCACACTGCAAGCCTGCTTTCATGAAATTGTAATAAATCGATTAATACAAACCTTATCTACCCAAATGATATATCTATTTCATATATCGGTGGAAAGAACTATAAATTGGGGATACCACTGTTATTAGGATATTCATTTCATATCTAAGCCGACCAACTCTACCGAGACAACACGAGTTGCAGTGATCAATTCGAAATTCATCGTGTATATCCGAGAAGATATTTTTTTTGCCGTGTGTATATCTACATAGAATATACCTAATGCACTCATCTATCCATTATACCTACATATAGCTCTAACCTCGATCTGGATACCAGTATGTATTTATATCAATTTATCTCCCTATTACTCCATTTATCTCTCTTTTTCTCCACTCCCTCTAGCATAGATAAGGATCCTGGTAAAAGAAATAGGATTAAGGCCACGAATCCCTTTCCCCTGATTATTGGAAACGACACACTGGATATGGATGGATAAGATATAGAATTGTGCGTGCAATACGACTTAGTTTCTATATCGTTGGCTTTCCTCAAAGTTAGCTATACTCGGGTATAGCTCTTTGTTGCATAGTCCAGCTCTATATTTCTTATAAAAGAAATCCACAAAATCTAGTATGCTCTCATGGCGTTCAGCCGCCTCACCTCCTGAAGTGTAATCAATTCGCCGAACAAATTAGATTTAGTTCCTTCCTTGTTTGTTTGTACGTGTGTGTGTGTGTGTCTGTGTCTGTCCCTACATATGTGTATGTATATTCGTGTATGTATTGGAGATCCAGGTCTCATCGTGCTTGTAGTTACATATGGACTGAAAAATCATCTTGGGTGAGACTGTATCATCGCCAATAACGAAAGGAAATACAATGTCGTCGAACACACCTCCATCATTTCCCTGCTCCTGATTGCAGCGCAATCTCGAAACTGGGGTGACATAAGACTTCGTATGTTTCAAAATGAGATTTTGTAGTATTGCGAATGTGTTCGCATCAATGTGTATTTTTCTGCGTCCGTATATGTTTGTGAATATTTTTCTCTGTGTGTTGATATTCATAGGTTGGCGCATGGATATGTAAACTAGTTATGTGTATAGCATTTTCTCCCTTCCTCAGTGCTTCTCTCTCTCTCTCTCTCTCTCTCTCTCTCTCTCTCTCTCTCTCTCTCTCTCTCTCTCTCTCTCTCTCTCTCTCTCTCTCTCTCTCTCTCTCTCTCTCTCTCTCTCTCTCTCTCTCTCTATCTCTATCTCCAGCCCATGAATTAGGATAGTTTGCTGGTGAACTGTTCTCGTAAATAATCCGTGGTGTTGTATCGACACTGACTGATGGAGTGGCCTTGTATTAGCTCAGTTTATTTTCTGCTCAACATGATAAACTCCGAGCCCGCAATTTATGGAAGGCAGTCCACCGCATCAAGTCGGAAACAGAATTTTCTCCGAGGCAAAACTCAGCTCGTATGTTTAGTATATCAAATTACATGGAGGATTAACAACATCATTAATTACTACTCTATAATCTACGTCATCATTAATCAAGTCTGGTATGGGGTAATGGACCGAGGCAATAACATTGCATCTGAAGGCGCAGTAAGTGCTGCTTCTGAAGTCTGAAAGCCTGTAAGTAGGCGCCATTTCCCCCACTAAAGAGCGTCTTTGGAGGAGCGTTCAGGATAGTGCAATTGATGATGATCTGGGAACGCTGTGGTATACAGGGGTCGACGTGTTGTCAGCGGACTCAACCAGGGCATATGAACCGGCCGAGGTAAACCACGAAAAAGATCTCTGGGGCCTGGATATGGATAGGGAGCTGTGGTATCGGTTCATTACACGTGACAGCTAGAGAATGGATGTGAGCGGATATGACTTTTCTTCGTCTCTTCCTTGCACTACCTCGCTATTGCTAGAAACGGCGATTAACTATGGAAAAATACATAACACACACACACACACACACACACACACACACACACACCTACACACACACACACACACACACACACACACACACACACACACACATACACACACACTATATATATGTATATAGGACACAATGAATGTAAAGTCAGTATTGCCTATATTTCATATATGCAACACGGACACAGATTAGGGTAAACTTTGGATACACCAGGAAATTTAAATCTTGTCATAAGAGTAAATCATATTTCCATAACCGTTTACACATTAAAACTTTGTCCATAATGTTTACTCCCCTACCGAGCTAATGGGAAAGTGACTCAAAATCTGTATTCCCCACCAGGCGCACGTTTTGCCTATATTTTAGCTTTCTAACTAACAGAAATGAGAATTCATGTTTACTTTTATTTTCTCTCTCTCTGAGACTGTATAATTATGTAAAATACTTTATGATGAGTTTCTATGGCGTACAACTTTGATAATAGCAATCTGTACAATTAGACTGTTTGTATAGGGTGGTCACAGCTTAATGTTAACATGTGAAGATATTAATGCAGTCATTTAAAATGGAGATCTATAGATATATATTGCATTACATATGATAACATATGAACCGTAATCTAATATATATATATATATATATATATGTGCATGAGCATATACTTAAATACAATCACACATTCAAACATATATTCACTTTGCAATGTGCTCATCACAGCTCTTAACTCCTCCAAACTCTTTAAATTCTGGATCTAAAACCTTTACTCTGGATAATGTGATAATGAACCATGTCTACGCAATGGGAATGAGTAGGAACGAAATGTGAAAGTTGAGTCGCGAGATTAATAGGTCATTTAATGGAAAAAACAGAGAAACAAAGTGTCAGACACACAGAGAAACGAAGTTTCAGACACACAGACAAACAAATTCCTGTAATACTCCTGCTTTTAATCAAAAGAAATTACAACCCCGACGGAGGAGAAAAAAATTAAAATTTCTACGATGATATTAGTAGTTGATTATCTTCTGGTATGATATCCAATTACACTGATAATGAAAGCTGTCATTAACATATCATCAGTATATGTCAAGCGGAAGCCACAAGCTGTCATGTATTTGTTACAGAATCATTTAGGATAATGAGATATTTAGGGTATTTAAGTATGCACGGATGTGGAAAAAGGAAATTGAATGGAAGCAACTGTGCTTACAAATAGATCCTTTCCACTATCTTTGTAATTGGGATAAAGATCCGAAATAGACAAGGTTGTGTGGAAAGAGTGGAAGTGCAGATTGGTGATTAATTGATAAGGAATGAGATATTAGGAAGAGAAAGCTCAGAGAGTGAAGATAGTAGACGAGCGAACAGATCATTGAAAAACGAACACTTGTGAATTTATAACAACAGAGAGGCTAGTAACATCTTATGCACGTGAAACAAATGCCTCTAGACGTACGCAAAGCTGTTTAATCTATCTTATCTCCGTTGTGGTTAGAAATGTTAATACTTGAATATATGTCCTTTGAAATGTCTTTGATGTCTTCCTGTTGCTGTATTCGAGAGGAGAATTTATACCACAGCACATGTGAACTAAATAACTCAGCTCACTCCTTCATTTGCCTAATCAAGAGAAGAGATTATACAAATGAGGACATGCTGAGTAGGTGTCTGCTCATATTTTTAGTGTGGCTGTAGTTTCGGTGCATTACGTACGACAGCTGGAGAGAGTTGGTGTGAGCTAATGGATGCCGTTCCTTGACCGTCTCTGGCGCTACCCAGTTTACGCAGGAAACAGCCAAGTAAAGGGAAAAAAAGCGCCCTGCGCTCTCGGTACACATACGCCAAACATAAAAACGCTTTTTGACCTATGGTCTCGACCGGTAGACTTGGCCAGCTCCCTGAGCGCTGCATGAGGGTAATAAAGATAGTACAAGGGGTTCATGGAGCTTTAAATAAGTGTATATATATATATATATATATATATATATATATATATATATATATATATATATATATATATATATATATATATATATATATATAATATATATATATATATATATATATATATATATATATATATATATATATATATATATATATATATATATATATATATATATATATATATATATATATATATATATATATATATATATATATATATATATTGCTCTGAAAAATATTTCGTTTTTGTACTGAGGGACATGTAACCCTCTGATGAAAGGGCCAAGATCCCTTCAAGGTTTTGTGTACGAAAGATAGATTTCCCCTCGATAGCTTTATGGAGAGACCTGGTGACGTAGAGAGTTGTGCAAAAAAGAGGCTCGGTGATATACAGCTGGAAATACGTAGGAAGATGAGGTACAGCGTTATGTAGGCAGGTTTGGTGGTGTACAGTGCTGCTATGTAGGCAGGTTTGGTGGTGTACAGTGATGGTACGTAGGAAGGTTTGGTGATGTACAGTGTTGCTATGTAGGAAGGTTTGGTGATACATAGCAATGAAGAATATATCTTGAAAATGCATAACAGTGTATAGTGATGCCTGGTGATGTATGTATTTTACTGTGTCACAGGGCTTGATGTAAAGTATTTTATAGGTAGTCATTTAATGCATTGATACAGTAGAGGATGATGTATTGTGCTTGATGCAGTAGATACTGATGATGTATTGTGTCTAATACAGTAGATGCTGACGTTGTATTGTGTTTGATACAGTAGATGCTGACGTTGTATTGTGTTTGATACAGTAGATGCTGATGATGTTTTGTGTTTGATACAGTACATATTGATGTTGCCTTGTGCTTGATACAGTAGATGTATTGAGCCTTGTATCTAGTAATACCTAGTTCGTCAAGGTACTTTCTTTCAGCTGTAATGCCTTGTATTCTGTATCTTTGTGTTGTAAGGTACTCTGGGCTTCCTTGGTGAGGTGTATTGCAGTATAGGTCTGTGTGAGTGGATTGCTGACCGCTGGTGAAATATAGTCTCTGGCCACAATGCATGACCAAACGACCCACCAGGAGTTCACACATAACTTCTATATGTAACATGAAGCTAACATGATCATCGCTGGTTCGAATCCCCGGTGCGAGCATAAGGTCAGCTTGACGACATAGTCGTAAGCAATACCTGACACGCAACAAGTCACTGACGTGACTGTAATAGGATTCTTAAACACCATTCGTGGCTACGTATTCCATTTGAGATCAAGAATGACTAAGACTGACAGATCTGCCGTGACTCCGCTTCGAACCACAGGTTCGGAGAAATGGCTCATATTTTGGGTACACGCGAGAATTATGTTATACAAAGATGGCATTGGAATCCCTCTTGGTCGATGTGTTCTGTGCGTGAATATGCTTTGCTGGAATTAAATCATGATAAGGTGTAATGGCTTGGCCTTTGACCTGGCCCTCACGGGTTGGGTCAAAGGCCGGGTCACTGTACCCAAAGGTCGTGCCGTCGTGCTCAAATGGTTATGCCGTCGTGCTCAAAGGATATGCTGTCGTGATCAAGGAATTAGATCCTTCATGCTAGAGGACCTGTTCTTTGTATATAACAGGCAAAATGGATGGAGAGATTACAGGCATAACAAGGCAATTCCGTGATGGCCAGGTGTACATTGTGAAGCGCATTGTCTAAGCTGGGCGTATATTGTGAGTAAGGGTTGTGCAAATACAGAATTATGACTTGCCTTGTGTGGGAGTGGGTATGTATTTGTGCCTGTTGTGTATGTGTGTGTGTGTGTGTGTGTGTGTGTGTGTGTGTGTGTGATGACCATCTGTGTGCTGCAGAGAGTGAATTTGATCCTCGTGTTGCCTCGTCTCTTAAGACTGTTTATATGTGTCATATGTTTACTCGGAAATGTATGTGTGCGTGTGTGTGTGTTTTATTCGTTTATTTTTGTGTGCTTTTGAGAATTGTGTTGTATCCTGGTGACGTTTAGTGATTTATGGCGTCTTAATGATAAAAAATATTCGTGGGACATACCTTACGGATATTCAGTATTCTTTGAAATATCTTGGTGATCCTTGATAGAGACTTTACCTTAATCAAGAATAGCGGTATGTGACGTGATTTGATCGGGTAGAGAAAGGCACTGTGTCATTCGTAATGAAACCTGTGTAGAAACAACTTTAAACACAAAACCATCACGTAAAACTCCGTCAAAAAACATTGTCCGCCTTCACTCCCAATACGTTTCGAGGCGATACACACCAAAGGTTTATTGTGGGTACAAGCATAAGACGCTCTCAGGGTAAAATCATCGTCCATCTGGTCGCTGACACTTGTGTTTCTAACGGTGCAAGCGCAAAACCTGCCTCAGGGTGCTTCAGGCTATCATAGGAAAAGATGTTCTTTCTTTCCTCTTCAACGCTGCCACCTTATTTTAAGGAATTCCAATTTAAGGACGCTTTATTTTTTCCAGCAGCGCGTCAAGATGCTTGGTTCTTACCTCTCTAAGGAGGAGAAAGTCCGAATTTTCGCCTGGAAGGAAGAAAATATAGATACATGAGATTTCTATTCACAGTCGAGGCTGAGAACACACGATCAGGGACTGCTTCCTGCAACACCTCATCAGTGCCTGGCTTCATTAAGGAGATTAAAGCCCTCTGAACTCAAAACATGGATCAAGAATACATCAGGAACCTTGCCAATTTCATGCGCAAACGTCTGAAGATGGTAATCAAGGCTAAAGAAGAGATGAAAAAAATAATAATATGCAAACGTGACATCGTTTTTGCAAAATGTTTCTGGGGACTGAAAATCCTTTTTTGCGGACATTGTGCATATAACTTCTTGCCCTTAGGGACCTATAATTCTGGGTCATGAGGTGCATAAGGCCTCTCTTCTTTACGATGTAGCTGGTTCAGACTCATGACTTTTGAGGAGCACTCACCATCTACCCCGACACAAATCACAGGTGGTGAGAGGTTTATGAAGCCAGACATTGACCATTAAAGTCATAATCTATATATCCTTGACGCCTTCTTTCCCCTCAAGGGGGGATCCCTCTTCGTGCCTCTGCCTGTGTGTTCTCTACCACTAGCATGAATTATAAGCTCTACATCAGTACAATGGAATGCCTTGTCCACTGAAGGTTACTTGGCAATTACCCTTTGTGTTATTCAATCCCCCCCACCGACACAGCTGTTACTTGACACCTAGATACTAATTAAGTCTGAGAGGATTACAAAGTGTTCTCTGTCTTGGTTGTGACAGACGACCAACATTTTCAGGTTAAGTCCAGTTCGACTACTCGCACATCTATTTGTGTTAGTGGAGGTATTTCATTACATTAGTGTGTGCGTGTGCGAGTGTGTGTGTGTGTGTGTGTGTGTGTGTGTGTGTGTGTGTGTGTGTGTGTGTGTGTGTGTGTGTGTGTGTGTGTGTGTGTGTGTAACTTATTGCTTATTTGTAATTACCTATTTGTACAGTACGAAGAGAGAGCCCTGCATTCGTGGGACCCCGTCTCCAAAACAGAGAAATAAGTGTCGACCATATTGTGGGGAGATTGTATAGAAAGATATTTGTTTCATTGTGTAGGTGTTGAGAATTTGTGGTTACTGGGTAACCAGTGATTGTCCTGAGACTCGTACTTTGTATGGCTTGTAGTTTTGTTATATTAGAAGAATTCTGAGGACATTAAGGTTTCGTGTTGCTTTTGTGTTCTTTAAACATACGCTAGAGTCGCATGTTGTGGGTCTTGTGGTTCGTCGTGTTGAGGGAGAAATGCTAGACTGCAATTTGTCTTCCATTGCTTAGGTTTATGATGGTGAATTTTCTAGAATATAGATTTATTCTCTGATTTTCATTGATGGTTTTGGCTGAGGTGGTTTACTTGTTTTATGAGGTCTGCAATTTGCAAGGAAAAGTTTGGGGTTTATATTTCTTTCTTTGTCCCTACGTCATGCCTGCTTTGATAGCTTGGTTAGCGATGTTGACGAAGTGTGAGACTGAATGATTTATGGATGGAATTTCGAAAACCTGTACTGAAGCTTCGGGTCTTTGTGACAATGCACTGTGTGAAGGTTGGGCAGTCTTCTTTCCCACCTATTTGATGGGTAGGTAAGTAGATAGATTAATGAATAGATAGACAGATAGATAGTAGATGATATGCTGTGTCTGTGAGGAGTCACATCGCCCACCACCACAGCAAATGCTGTGATATGCTGTCACTGATGGCTTGTAGTTCACTGTGGCTAGGAGGAGTCACACATCACAGACCCACAGCACGACCGGTAATTTCCTATTGCAGTGAAGGAGCACCACACAGCACTGCACTCCTATGACAGTGAGGGTAGTAACACACAACATATCCCCGCCACAGCTATAACATTTTCCGCCACATCCCGAATGGTAATCATTACAGCACCATTAACAAATTTCCTCCATTTCTGGCTGGGCCATTTTCACACATCACTTGCTAAACACCTCCGAAATATCAGCACAAATGCATTCTTATTTAAGCCATCATTTTCATACAATTCTATTGCCAACTGGAAAGCGATTTTGAGCCCAAACTGGACGATCGGCTGAAACAAATGGTTTGGAAATCCAAATTCAAAATTTTCCAATAAACATTAATGTTTGCATTTATCCTAAAGATTATTTGATGACAGCAACGTATTGTCATCTCTAATCCAACTGATTTTGCACGATAAATTCTCTATGATAACAACAACAACAACTATGATACATTACAGGATAATGATATAGTGGTTTATAATTCGCTATCCTTCGCAAAGGTTTTACGAAGGACATCTGTTGGGTTTCACACCACTAATTGATTCGAATCATTTGTGAGAGGGTAATGTTTGGTATGTGGGCGTCAAGGTAATTTAGGAAATGGAGGTAAGTGGGTGAATAGATAGGGATATAGTTTATTACTTATATAGCCATATAAATGTGTACATTGGCATGAGGTATATATATAGGTAAATAGGTAATGAACTTGTTTAATTGTTTAATGGCTTATAAGTCGATAGTTTGGATAATACGTAAATCATTAAGTAGATTTGTACATAAAAAGGTGATTATAAAGTAAAATAGGTGGCAAAGCAGCATAAGAAGTTGAGTAATCAGGTAATCAATAATCTGATTAGGTAATCAATAATCTGATCAGATAATCAATAATCTGATCCGGTAATCAATAATCTGATCAGGTAATCAATAATCTGATCCGGTAATCAATAATCTGATCAGGTAATCAATAATCTGATTAGGTACTGTTCGACGAATGTAGAAATCGACTTTTGCATCTTTTTCTTTTTGGCTTAATACGCCTGAGTAATTGCTCGCTGTTGTTGATATTATGGCTGCAAATGCTGCTCCTGCTGTTGCTGGTACTACAGCTGCTGCTGCTGCTGGTATTGATGCTGTTAATGCTGTGGTTGCCATGATAGTCGCCGTTGACAGGTCGGCTGCCATGATATGCTCTGTTTAGTTCCTCACAAACTGTGTCTTATGTTTTCTTTTCTCTTTGGAGCCTTTAGATAATAATATTAGATAGTAATGATTATAATGATGATGATGATAGTAATAGTAATGATAGTAGTAATAATAATAATAATGATAATAATAATAATAATAATAATAATAATGATAATAATAATAATAATAATAATAATAATAATAATAATAATAATAATAATAATAATAAGAATAATAATAAAAATAATGATAATAATAATAATAATGATTATGATAATAATAATAATAATAATAATAATAATAATAATAATAATAGTAATAACAATAATAATGATAATACAATAATGATAATAATAATGATAATAATGATAATAATAACAGTGATAATGATAAAGACGATGTGTTTTGACGCATTTATGAATCTGAAGGTTCAATTTCTTCTCTATATGTCCATTTAATAAGAAATTGTTTTATATTAGGTAACATGTCTTTAGCTCTTCTTCCATGGAGTACTTTTCTAAATCTCTCAACTTGAGGGAAAACGAAGCTTTCCTTCTTGTCATCATGTTGGAAAGTACGAGTCGAGACAGTAATTAGTGAAGCAATAAGGCAAACTTTCTTCCGAAGAAAAATAAATAATGGCGACAAGTTTTAATGGTTACTGATTATTCTCTCTCTCTCTGATGTAGTTAGGGCATCCGGCGTTAGATGGCACTAACTCATCCTCATTCTCAGCGACCAGCACGAGTTGGTATTCTCATTCATAGTTCCCGCGGATGCCGTCTGATGGCACTGTGCAGCAAACTTATGTTTACCATCAATAGATGGCATTGTCTGCCGAAATGCTTCAGCTCAGGACGATGATTCATCCTTTCCTGACAATACACTCCAGTTTGTTGACGTTTGAGTTAACATTTGCATCTATGGTCTAGAATCTTTTCTGTGAATTGGCTGTAAACAAATCAAAGTTTTCGAAGATGTTTGTGATCTTACGTCATGTACTTCTACTACTACAATAGAAATATTCCCCTATAATTACTTATGCATATTTTAGCTTTGAAATGGAATCTTATTTCATGTGTGGCGGAGTGGCGACGAGAATGGATGAAGGCAGCAACTATGAATATGTACATGTGTATATATGTATATGTCTGTGTATGTATATGTATGTACATGATGAAATGTATATGTATGTACATGTGCGTGTATGGGCGTTTATGTACATACCTGTATATGTGGAATGGGTCATTCCTCGTCTATGTCCTTGCACTACCTCGCTGACACGGGAGACGGCGATTAAGTAGAATAAAAAAAGTAATAATATGTGTGTGTGTGTGTGTGTGTGTGTGTGTGTGTGTGTGTGTGTACGAACAATAAAGCCAGATCCTTAAATCCTTCGTAAGTCTTGTGTCATCATCGTTAATACTCGTATCCCATTGGTAATAACTGATCACTGGAAATCCAATTACTGTATAGGTAATGATCCTGTAATGGTAATTACCATCGTCGTAATGGATAATCCGGGTACATCTCATATCAATAATGGGGGTTGTGTTTGGACATCCTAATTACCAACGTCTAATTGAGAACCCATTTGGAGTATTGTAATGGGTCATTTCACTGTACCAGATATAGGACACCTATTAGCTTTCTGTCTATGGTCCTATAGGCTATTGGGCGTAACAGTTATTGAATTTTCGGATAGCCATGGATATCTGTGTCATCAACTAGGCCCGTATGTACTTTCCAGACCGAATTCCATGGTGTTGGTTAGCGGGACTGAGAATGTATTTCTGGTTGGGAAACCTCGCCATCGACATAATCCTCAGTCTGGTATTATTCTTGGAATTCTAATGGTAGTGTAATGAGGTGCACATATCACACAAGGCGATATTTGGTTAAGACTAATGTTTGCGATGAATCAGCTACAGTGTCGTAACTTCGCGATAGAAAAGTGTGGTAGTAAGTGATAAAGTCTAGAAACAAATCACACAATCACACGTTAAGATAATAGGACAAGCAAAGTTGATGTACCTTAATGTTAGAGAAGGAATTCCTCCAGGTAAGTGAAGGTGTGAGGGAGGAAAGACAGAGAGGGGTAGGCAGTGCATGTCTTGCAGAATAGATTGGGTGTCGTGGCTAGTGTTTTTTTTTTTTTTTTGAGGGAGAATTAGGGATCGCAGGAGGCTAGTCTGAAGGGGTATAGGAAAGAGTGAGGGAGGGGATTTTGTTATGTTTATGTCTTGAAGGAGAGAGAGAGAGAGAGAGAGAGAGAGAGAGAGAGAGAGAGAGAGAGAGAGAGAGAGAGGGGACCTGTGATTATGTGTGTGTGTGTGTGTGTGTGTGTGATTACTGTTTGTGTGTTACAGTGAGAGACTCTCACTCGTGTTACCTCATATCATAACCTTTTAAAATCACACACACACACACACACACACACACACACACACACACACACACACACACACCTTAGCTTATAACAGGCACCTATTTTATCGACCAGCACCTTGGGCGAGAGAGAAGTTGTCTTACAAAAAGAAGTTATCTTCTCCTGACACAGTCCTCCACGAGGGTTAGGTTTTGGCGCAATTTTACGTGAGATCACAAGGAGAGAATGTCAGTTTTCCAGTTGTTTACAGGGTCATTGCTTGCCCTGGCACCAGACTGTGTCGGTGAGCTGAACATACAAGAGCGGAAAGTAAAGCCAAAAGACGAGAGATACTAGTAAACCAGCAATAATTGAAATAATGAATAAAGAATTGAATGGTGTATGAGATGAAGTGAGATAAACTGAAGGATGAATGAAGGGGGAAAACATGCTTTATATTTTTCCTTTGGGATTGAGATGTTACATTCCAAGATAATGGACGTGGAGTTAAATTTCGTGTAGGCAGTAAAGTCTTAATGAATCTTTTGACTACTGAACCGGGAAGAAGTGAAAGAAAGTTAACAAAACTCATGTTTATAGTGAAAACGATACCAGTGTATACAGTCAGAATGTGTATGACCTTAGAATTATTTTGAATACCAAAAGGTGTTCAAGTTTTATGGATTAGTGTTTATAACTTGACGCAGTTGACCTTCATGACCCCGATAGTAGATAGACCTAAGAAATAGATAATTAACCATCTACTTCATTCATGCCTGATGATAAGTAAAGTGGATTGGGGTTGCCCTAGTTAAGGGTTAAATGAGAATAGGTCCAACAAGGAAAGAGGGTCACCAAAACACGAGGTCAAGCGAAAAACGAGATTACTTGAGAGGAACGTAACCTGAGGACTGGGTCACCTAGGCGAAGAATGAGGTCAAACAAGGAGGGAATTACCAGTGCAAAAGGGTAACTTGAGAACTAGTTCACCAGAGAGAAGGATTGTCTCAAATAGAATTCATTTGACAGAGGCAGGACATGACAGAGGCAGATCATGACAGAGGCAGGACATGACAGAGGAGGGTCATGACAGAGGCAGGACATGACAGAGACAGGTCATGACAGAGGCAGGTCATAAAAGAGGCAAGACATGACAGAGGCAGATCATGACAGAGGCAATAGGTCATGACAGAGGCAGGTCATGACAGAGGCAGGTCATGACAGACGCAGGACATGACAGAGGAGGGTCATGACAGAGGCAGGACATGACAGAGGCAGATCATGACAGAGGCAGGACATGACAGAGGCAGATCATGACAGAGGCAGGCCATGACAGAGGAGGGTCATGACAGAGGCAGGACATGACAGAGACAGGTCATGACAGAGGCAGGTCATAAAAGAGGCAAGACATGACAGAGGCAGATCATGACAGAGGCAATAGGTCATGACAGAGGCAGGTCATGACAGAGGCAGGTCATGACAGACGCAGGACATGACAGAGGCAGGACATGACAGAGGCAGGTCATGACAGAGGCAGGACATGACAGAGGCAGGTCATGACAGAGGCAGGTCATGACAGAGGCAGTGTATGACGGAGGCAGGCCATGACACAGGGCAGGACATGACACAGGCAGGTCATGACAAAGGCAGATCATGACAGAGGCAGGTCATAACAGAGGCAGGTCATGACAGAGGCAGGTCATGCCAGAGGCAGGACATGACAGAGGCAAGACATGAGAGAGGCAGGTCATGACAGAGGCAGGTAATGGCAGAGGCAGGTCATGCCAGAGGCAGGACATGACAGAGGCAGGTCATGACAGAGGCAGGTCATGACAGAGGCAGGTCATGACAGAGGCAAGACTGATAGATCAGGCTGACAAGGAACCTTTGAATGCTACTGTCTTAGAATCTGTCACTGTAGTCATCTGTGAAGCAACTGAACTGCTTGTTAAAACGGTCGTTTAGCAAGATGGTTACCTTCGAATGAGAACAGTCAGCCAAGGAGGGAATGCGATCGGCTGTAAGGGAACTGTGTTTCCTGAGAAAGAAAGAAATTTACATAAAGAAGGATCCACTCAGATAAGAATGTGTCACTAGAAAATGCGGAGTCACACACACACACACACACACACACACACACACACATACACACACACACACACACATACACACACACACACACACACACACACACACACGAGAGAGAGAGAGAGAGAGAGAGAGAGAGAGAGAGAGAGAGAGAGAGAGAGAGAGAGAGAGAGAGGGCATCTCAGCGAAAAAGAAGATTATCAGAAAAAGAGAAAGCGATCATAAGATGAAGGAAGAATCCTCCAAGAAAAAGGTTTAGGAAATAGAACTGCTTATGATGTGTGGAGAGATGAACCACTGGAGACATGATTTCCTCTAATATTCATTCGAATTCTCCGACGTTCTGCAATCAGGAGCCGAGGACGTTCCTTTATCCCACCCAAACCGAAAAAACTAAAAAGAATCCTGAAATTCGTTTTGGGGTCAGAGTTCAAGAGGTCAGCAACCGTCTCAGGCTATACGTCTCAGGGAGGGGGGGGTCAGTCATGAGGGGGGCCCGAGGAAGACGTCGGGTCAGAATTCCTGAAAAGAATAAAGACTTTATTCCTGGCTGAGGATATACACTATTTACGGAGGGACTTAGCACTGTAGCGCCTAGGAGAAGAGTCGGGTGTCCGTGTACGAGAGGCAGAGGAAAGAAGTAGGAGAGAGAGAGAGAGAGAGAGAGAGAGAGAGAGAGAGAGAGAGAGAGAGAGAGAGAGAGAGAGAGAGAGAGAGAGAGAAAGAGAGAGAGAGAGAGAGAGAGAGAGAGAATTTTCTCCAACAGGTATAACACACACACACACACACACACACACACGCACACACACACACACACACACACACTCATAAATATATATATATATATATATATATATATATATATATATATATATATATATATATATATGCTTTCTAGTGTGTCCACTTATGTTAATCTGTCTATATTTTTGTAAAATACAAACTCTTCAATTGTGGGTAGATAGATAGATAGATAAAAAAAGAAAAGTACTGGGAGATAGATTGATTCGTAGATTGAAGGGCCAACACTAAATTCTATGAAGAGCAAACTAACAGCAGCGTTGATTAATTTTGTAATATATGATAAAAGTCTCATATTACAGGACATAAAAGAATACATTTAGCTTTGATTTAATATTAATTTCTGAATTAGTGTACTGGTTTGTTAGCAAATATTCATGATCCCTATTGATGGTAATGTCGGCTTATGACTGCATCATCAAATACAATACTTTTCTCATTAAATCCAAAATGACGCAGTAAAACACCAAATGAATTATGGGTACGTATATTTACTTGATGCAGATTTAATAGACCAAGTCGGTCGGGTATCACATAAGTTGTCGATATATTTCTATCACGAGCATTATATGGTGCTGAGTAGTATGCGAAAATGGAAAATGATAAAGTTTCTTTCTTTCTTTCATACATTTTCGCCATTTCACGCGTCAGCGAGGTAGCATTAAGAACAGAGAATTAGTCTAAGAGGGAAAATCCTCACTTGGCCCCCTCCTCTGCTCCCTCGTTTGGAAAAGTAAACACTGGAGGGGAGGATTTCCAGCCACCCGCTCCCTCCCATTTTAGTCGCCTTCTACGACACGCAGGGAATACGTGGGAAGTATTCTATCTCCCCTATCCCCAGGGATAAGGAAGAAAGAAAATTGTCTTATTTCTGAAGGAGATTTTGAGGCAAACATATGTATATCTCTTGATGACAGACTTGCAGTTGTGCACTACTACAATAACACAGCATCTGATGTCGCAGGAAATCAACGAATTTATTTCCCGCGAGCTAAAATATATATATATATTTTTCTTTTTTTTAAGTCGACGCTTACGAGGCGCTCAGAAATTGTTGGCAGTGGCTGTGGCCGGCTTGAGGCGACCCTCAGCTGCCTGCGAAAATAACCTTTGCATGCTGACCACGAACCAGGCCAGTGATTTGACTCATCTTTCCGGTGAAATCGGATTTCAAAAGACGGAACCGAAAATAGCGGAGAAGTGCACTGGGACCTGGGAGGGTTTTTGGAGTCTCTCTGTGGCCAGTTTTGTGGTGGTGGTGTTGTCAGCGGCAGCAGCTTCGGTGGAGGTCGTCTCTGTACGCTGTCAACCTGAAAGAACTTTTTCAGGAGGAGGTTAGGGAAGGACGATCCATACACTGAGACAAACTATGAGTCTTAGAATAATCTTAGTACTTGATGAAATCCATGATGATTTTTCGAATGGTGGTTATATGACATGACGTTGACGGCTTTAATGACCCTGGTAGTTGAGAGCTCCAACATCCGAGTAGCCATTCAGGCGACCGGAGACTTTGATTGAAGATATGTATGTACATATTGGGAGCATAGTAAGGCTGCTTAAACCCAGAATATGTTAAAGAATCTAAAATGACGTTGCCACCAATACTGGCAGATGGCTCGTGTGTTAGGAGAAATACATAGGAAATATGTTAGTCGAATAGATGCAAGTGATTTGCTCTGTGCTTTTGGCGCCTGGATTTGCTTACAGGTAAAGGCACTTGATTCCAGAACTGACATGGCCTGGAAGAGTAATTTGCCAGGGATGAGAACGACAAGGGAAAGAACGAAATGGAGACAAATTTCCTTGGTAATTGAATGATACGAGTCACGTGTGACGCCGTCATGTGTAAACTTATAAGTTATCTCACAGGATTAAGCCACGTGGAAATGTGGAAGAATTGAGGTGTCTCTGGTATAAGTTCGAGGTGTCGACACACTGGCGTGTTCCAGATGTGTTATCTGAACCAGCCGTCAGGGCTAGGCTTTACATAGTGACTCTACGTGCACTCTTCAAGATGAATTGCTCGAGAGCCATAAGAAGATTGGGGTCTTCGGTAAGATCATCATAAGCAAGACAGAAAAAAACCAGAACAAAGCTCTGAGTTGCATGTGAGGCGTGAGTTAGGTCGAGGGACTGATCGTGGCCGAGGCTGGTAATCCGCTCTCTACACAGAGGCTTCTCCAGACGAATTGATATAGAGATGTGGGAACACTGGAACTCAGTGAGAAAGGATGGGAGGAAAGATGAAAACATGACAC
This sequence comes from Panulirus ornatus, assembly GCF_036320965.1. Classification (NCBI taxonomy): domain Eukaryota; kingdom Metazoa; phylum Arthropoda; class Malacostraca; order Decapoda; family Palinuridae; genus Panulirus; species Panulirus ornatus. Next base: position 8,523,508 of record NC_092275.1, on the reverse strand, counting down.
GCTGACGGAGCTATCTGTCTTTTGGTCAGTAAGCCTACATTTCCTGGAAATATTCATATGTATATATATATATATATATATATATATATATATATATATACATATATATACATATATATATATATATATATATATATATATATATATATATATATATATATATATATATATATATATATATATATATATATATATATATATATATATATATATATATATATATATATATATATATATATATATATATATATATATATATGTTCCAGTGCACAACAAGAGTGCAACGCTTCCCACATTTTGTTGAAGCTGAAATCCAGGAATTTTGATTTGAGATACAGCAGAGACTAGTGAAGATTAATAGGAAGAAAAAAAAATGATTTAGATAACTCATTTACCTTGCGGCTTATATCCACACAGTTCCAGGATATATATTTGTGTGGATTATAAAAGTGCAGAACTGCACAAAATCATGTGGAGTTGATATTTTTCAGCTTTAAGAAGAGAGACAGGATATCTAGATCTTTGTGAAAAATACAAAAAAGAAAAAACAGACACAAATCCTTAGGGAATCATGTGCTTTGCGCCCGATCAAACCCCATTTTTAGAGGATATCTTTTTACACAATAAGAGAACAATACTCCATAGATCCTCTTTGAATCTTTTATCAAAGATGATTTTTTTCATCTGAGAGGCAAGAGTGTGTCGCACCACCTTGGAAAAACACAGACAAGGCTATGTGTTCGGGCCATCGCTTGGTGAACATCAATGTATATAATGCTGCGGCATTCTAAAATGATTATCTTCAGGTAAAAATAGAATTAAAAGTCAATAGTGGTTTGCTTTTATCCTAGATAATAGAGTTTCACGAGATGAATTGTTTTGAAATTACGAGGGAATTATTTTCTGATGGATTTTCATTTTTAGCGAATTACGGTAAAAGGTAAAGCGAAATGGAATAGCGAAAAAAAAATTTATGGTTGAATGTCGTATTCTGGAGGAGCAGTCACTTTACTCACAGTTTCCAGAGAGCTACAGTCAGTGACAAGATGATCTTGATCAATATAACAGTCATATGTCTTCAGGGTATGATAACGGTTGGGACTGGTTCTGTGAGCTGCTGATACTATTGTGGTTGTTGGGTTATTTTTAAGATGAATACGTTTTCCTGGATTGGTTTAACCTGCCTGAATATTCAGATGCTTTAACAGCCTTCTATATATATATATGTGTGTGTGTGTGTGTGTGTGTGTGTGTGTGTGTGTGTGTGTGTGTGTGTGTGTGCTGTCATTGTTAGTCTGCAGTTTAAGCTGGGTTATGTGCCAGTTGTTATCATGCTTATTTCTATTCTGACCTCCTCTTCACTTGTCTTACAAGATATAGCTGTAACTACGATGACGCCAGAGGAGGAGTTAAAGTTTGACATATTATGAGATGTTGGTGATCGGTTGGTGATGCACTGGAATGTTGGTGATCGGTTGGTGATGCGCTGGAATGTTGGTGATCGGTTGGTGATGCGCTGGCAAGATGAGGAGAAAAGTGAGTGAGTGACATGATGTTACAGATGAAGCAAGGATGAGGTACGATTGAGGGAATAGTTTGATACTCATGAGGTATTGATGGCTTCATGGTGAGGTCTCAGTGATGAGGACTCATTACAGTATCGGTATCCAGATAACGATACACTGATACTGTATTACCGAGATATTGTGAAGGCATTGGAGAGATGCTAGTGGACATTTCATCTTAGACCCTGAAGCAATGGTGGAAGCAGAATGGTAAGGTGATGGTGAGATACTGCAACTTAGATCTGGGTGAAGTATCCCCTAGATATCCACAGAAAAAGACGGAAGCCTTGGGTGGGCGTGGGAGAGAACCTTAAAGCTGGGTAATGCTGCGTGAAGAAATTGACTAAAAGAGAGGAATTGAGAAACCGTGTTAGGGTAAGGGTAAAAAAAAGACTATGTGATTGAAAGGGTATTGCAGAGAGGCGGGAAAGCGCGAGAAAGAGTAGGATAGCGTCTTGCAAGGAAGGAGAGTGTTGGGAAATGGCAAGGAAAGTGTCTGAGTGGAGGTAAGATTGCTATGGAAGAGGAGGCAAGTCCTCAAGAAGAGAGAGAGAAACGACCTTATATATATATATATATATATATATATATATATATATATATATATATATATATATATATATATATATATATATATATATATATATATATATATATATATATATATATATATATATATATATATATATATATATATATATATATATATATATATATATATATATATATATATATATATATATATATATATATATATATATATATATATATATATATATATATATATATATATATATATATATATATATATATATATATATATATATATATATATATATATATATATATATATATATATATATATATATATATATGTATATATATATATATATATATATATATATATATATATATATATATTTAAATTTATAAAAAGCCAGAAAAGTATCGGAAAACATAGAAACCTAACACACTTAAAAGTGAGAGAAATGTTTGGTAATAACAAATAAGGATACAATGTATGACAGTACCAGACAGAGTTAGCAAGTATCACTAAAATAGAAATGAATATTGAACGCATCTCATGAAGAAAGTGCCAAGAAAATAAGAAGGAATTAAAAGAAATTAGAAAACAAATAATGTTGTATTCAAGACAGCATGACTTCTGGGCTTTGACCTCAATAATGGGTAATGGATGTTAATAGGGGTGTAGTGATCTAGATAGACCGGGAGGGGGAGGTGATGTCCCTCTTTGTTAAGAAATTGATGTAAACAACAAAGAACTCTTTCATATCTCCCTTAGAAGTCTTTTTCTTCTATTGATACATTTATCTGAACTCTAGTTTTACTGAGTAATCATGTGAATTCATGAACACGTGAGACTCGTTACAATGAGTTACAAACTTCATTATAACCACCACCCCCCCTGACGCACCTAATGAATTGATAACGACACTTCATTGTAATACCTGTGCATACATAAATCTTTCAACATCACATTTTAGTTATATCAAATAAAAAAGGTTAATTTTACTCTCAATCCTTTTACAATTGCTTGCACCAAATGCTACAGTAATCAAACATCACTTTGCTATTCAAAAACATTTTTTAATCAAGAGATTATTTCCGTATTTCTCTCTTTTTTTTTTCCACGGGATGAATCGCTGCATTCTAGGCTGGGATATCTGGACTCTGCTCTCGCTCACTGTTCACTCTCCCCTTCTCATACGGTTTATTTGACTTATCTGAATCCTTTGCTCGCTCTCTCAAATGGACTGTTCATTTAAACGTATTTCTCCAGAATATTAGTCCATCATATTCTGTCCCGTCTTGCTAGTGAGAAATCCTTTTAAGATGTGCTGGCAAGAATATGTTTCCGGAATTTCCTATTACAGTTTCTCTCTATACATCATTTTGCTCTCATTGTCTTGCAGAGTTAGTATTTAAGAAATTTGTGTATCTTATGCGTATGCGTATTTATGAGTGTTTTTCTGTACGTTTATGTAGGTGTATATGTGTCAGTGTAGATTTGTGTTTCTCTATGTGTATGTTTATGTGTTTACATAGAAATGTGTGTGTTTTTGTACGTGTATGTTTAAGTACATGTGTGTCTGTATAATTGAATTTGTGATTATATGTTTGTGTAAGTAACACGTGCATACCTCGGGGACAGGTTTTTCTTTCTCCAGAGGGGTGGAATTCTTGGCTGCACACTTAACTCCTCCACCTCCGTCAGAAGTCACAGGTGGGCTACGGTGTAGGTGGTGAACGTGAAGGTACCATACTTGAAATGCCGATACTCGTTCCAACCACATCCGACGAAGGCAAAAGTTCCAGTACTTGCAGCGTCTCCTTCAAGAGTGGCGATGTTGCCTTAAGAACCAGTAACGTTATTGCTATTGTTATATATATATATTTCCTTTTAAGGCGATAGTTTGTTACCTTCAGGAGCAATGGCATTACCCTTGGGAACCACTAATGTTAGCTCTGCCTTCAGAAATAGCATGGTTATCCTCAGTAACAATAGTGTCTCTGTTAGTGACATAGCGTTATCTTTAGTCACAATTTTGTTGCTTTGAGTATACACTTCCACCACCAAAAAAAAAAAAAGGGGGCTCACCAAACCCAACAACAACAGGTACTCCGTCACCACCAACAACACACATAAACGAACCATCACCTGCAAAACAAGAACCTTAAAAAACTATTATCACTGTCTGCCCCTTCTCCACCACCAGCACCAACTACACTGTCAGGAAGCCTCTCACACACACACACACACACATACACACACGCCAGCACCAACTACACTGTCAGGAAGCCTCACACACACACACACACACACACACACACACACACACACACACACACACACACACGCACACTCCATCAGGCAGGAGTA
>NC_092275.1:8506541-8511541 GCF_036320965.1 Panulirus ornatus | reverse complement strand
AGGATGGGTGTTGTCCCGATGCTAGCTGAGATGGCGCTATTCGCATGTATTACAATTCACAATGATCGTTCACGTCTTTCACCCTCCTGCATGTTCAGTCCCCGATCGCTCAAAATCTTTTTCACTCCATCCTGCGTCCTCCAATTTGGTCTCTTTGATCTCTTCACTTCTGACACTTATGTTCTGTTATTCAACCTTTCTTCACTTATTCTGTTCACTCATTTTATTACCACCCATCTCTCTTACACTTTCATTTCTTACTTGAGCAAACCACCTCACACCAAATATTGTCCTCAGACATTTCACTTATATATATATATATATATACATATATATATATATATATATATATATATATATATATATATATATATATATATATATATATATATATATATATATATATATATATATATATATATATATGTAATGCATAGAAACATGGCAAATGTGAGATAACCATGGACAGGACATAAAACTTTGTACCATCTCGGTTTTCAGGTAAAATAGCCTCATTCAGCATGTAAATTCTTGGACGTGTTTTCCAGCCGTACACGGCAGTCGCACGACTGAAAGTTTCCAGCTTAATTTCAGTGGGATACACAGATAAAACGACTCACTCCAGAGCTATGTATACTACGAATAAAAACCCTGATAGACACGAGTAAAAAGAAATCGACTTCAAATAGCTACAGAGGATGGAGAGCCTAGCCTAGCCTAGTCTAGCCTTGGCTTGGCTATGAAACCCATTTTTTACTCTCCTTCTTCCCACGAGAAAGAGAATTCTCTCTCGAATGAGATACGATCCCTAAAAACCTACCGTCAGTTCCATGTTTATCTCAGACAATCTAATACATAACTCCGAGAATAAGCAAGATAAAAATCCCACTGCAGTACATGGAAACACAAAGGGGGAAAAAACAGAATGGTACAAACTTATTTTGGTGCGCCGTTTGATCAAATAGAAATCCTGCACAGCTAAGTCTCATTGTCTATGCATCGCCAGGCATCTACAGGCCAAATAAACAGAGAGACACAGAGAGAACAAAACAAACAAAAAATAGCAACAACAGCGTGTTTGTGTTCCAGGATGTGGGGCGAAATATGCGTGGGACAAGCATGTGTAGTCTGAGAGAGAGAGAGAGAGAGAGAGAGAGAGAGAGAGAGAGAGAGAGAGCAGAGTATGACGCTTAGTCTTGAGAGGGTCCGTATCCCCTCTGTGCCAAGACCACAGCAGTATACACACATCGAGTCCGCCAGAACTCGATCCTGAGAATGTAAGAGCACAAGCGACATGTCAATTCCTAAAATCCCATTCGTGAAGAAAAGACATACGTATATGCAATACTCATACCAGAAATTTTCTACGAATTCGAAGCTTAAAATGGAATAAATTCGAGCTTGAGCGTCGTCCAGGAATAACTCTGGGAGAAACATACATGGATGAGTGAGCCACAATATCACTTGTGCTCACAAGTAATGCTGAAGAGTAAGAGGCTTCAGAAAACGGATGGGAGGGGTCACTCTGACAGTTCGAAGTTTTATTAGAAAGATGACCCTTTCCTTCGTCATCATTTGGAGAATCAGACAGAAGAGAGGGATGAAAAAGATTTGAACAAGATAAATCAGAAAGGAAGTAACTGCATTTAGATGTAGCCTGGGGCAGTATGAGAGCAGCATGTTTGTGGGCAGAACGATATTATCATATGAAATATTGCTTTAAGGAAAAGCAATTACCTTTCTCAGTACCTTACTCAACATTTCAAAAAACTGATGTCTTTCTTTTTTTTACGTCATTTTACTGAGAGATTATCTGCTATTAAGTGATGCTCAACTTGAACATTTCTTTAAATATGTTCTCAATTGTACCAAATGATGTCTTTGTGGCACCTGGCCTTTTACAAAGAGCTTCCCATTAATCCAAAAGAAATTTTCAATTTCGTTAATTATTCATACAAAAACGTATCTTTTGCAGGAGATACAGGAAGAAGGAAGTTCACTACCTCATCTAATCACTAGCTTAGTATTCAGTTTTGTAAGAGAGAGCCATCAAGGAAATGTATGATACTTATTTTTGTATAAGTTAAAAGGAAAGATTTTTATTGGAAGAATAGCTCAGAGATGCATATCTGACATTATGTCTAACACATCAATGAAAATTCAAGTGAATAATGTAAGTCTGAGTTTCACGAAGTAAAATGTCATAAGTTAAGAAATATACTTCTCTATTTTGTTCATATTTCATGCTATCTGTATTTATATTTCATAGGAATATCATGAAATCTTGGTAGTAATTAACAAAGATGAAATAGAATAGATAAATAGATAAATCGTGCAAACAACGATACAAATTCCTGATATGTTTAAGAGATTTAGATTGAATGATGATTTCTTTAGAAATTACTTATAAAGAAACTAAGTTAATGGTGCAAAAGGATGCATATACATTACTCAAGTGAGTCATATGAACCTACAGTCTTTTAGGTGATGTATTAATAGTTCAATAGTTCCCTCTTTTCCTATATGAATATATTCTTTTTTCATATATATTCAGTATATCAACTTGATGTATATACTCTTCCCTGTGATGCGTTCAATTCTTAGCTACATTACTCACCCATTCCCACGGAAAGAATTTCTCATTTTCACTGTTCCACTTCCTCTAAGTAAACCAGTTTAACACTGGCGTAGCGTGATTACTAGAATTCAAACCTGGAACCCCAGTGCATTCTGTCTGAAATTGCTCTCGGAGGCTAATTCTCCCCAGGGAACTGTTCCTTGCTATTAACACATTTGCAGCCCTCCCCACTAATGCTGCCGGCGACAAATATCCCCTTTGATATCAAGGAGAGCTCTATAGACGTTTCATAATGTAGGAATGCATGTTAGTAAATTCCTGGTTATCGCCTGGGCTCGTCTCTCGGTATATAATATTCTCTTATTGCGCATTCCCGACCTCTTGAATCGTCTGGGGTTGAATTTCATCGCGTCGCCCGGGAATAATGCTGGAACGCGAGGGAACACGACGTGCGCGACACTGGATATCTTCTCCTGATTTATGGCAGGGACCACGAACTCCAGGAGAAGTCAAGCGAAAGACCGTACAATGTTTTGGCCTCAAGCGGGAGGTGGTCTGTCGAGCCAACAGAGGGAAAAAAACATTAAGTTTAGCCCTAAAATATCAAATGAGAGATAATTACTTTGAGCCAAGTGATTCATACACTGTGTTATCAGTCTATTTTGAATTTTGATTGGTAATAGAGCAGTAGGATTAATCAAGAGTGAGACCAGTTGAACATAGAGGTGTATGAAGTCAGGTGGAACACTATAATCTTTTGGAATTATCGTCAGGGGAAATTAGGGAAGCGGGATATTAACTTACAGTGAACGTAAGTATGAAATCAGGAACCAACACTGGGAGCAATGATCATCTGCTTTCTGATAACTTACATTATAAAGTGGTGATAAACCATGACCCAACAGCATAAGAATTTAGTATACAGACCGGGTACCACCTGTTGATTTTCATTCCGCATAGTATGGTGCTGCTTGCCATAGTTTGTGTGTGGAAATCTACCACGCGAGAATAAACCGTTATGGATCCTCCTTTCCCTGAATAGCGAAGCTATGATGGAAAGCTCTTTCTTCTTTCGTCTTTACTTCTTTTCATAACCCTCTTACCTGTAAACAAAGACTTACGAAGCTCTGAAATATTTCTTCGTTTCTTCTTCATTTCTTCTCATACTTTATGTTCTTTTCATCCGCGATTGCCATAAGACGAGGGCGGTGTTTGCCCTTGCTATATCGATCACTGTAAGGCAGAGTACAGAGGAATATAACCAGGAATCAAATGGATACAGTGACAATAGAGATCGGAGCAGTACACCACACTGGACTGCTGACTCTGAGCGAGCGGTAAATCACAGAGAATAACGAGTCAACTTGAACTGGCAACACTGTGCCTGACAGAGACAAGAGAGATTCTGTCTTCATGTCGGCCAGTAAGTGGGACACTTGGGGAGAGAGAGAAAAAGATTATATATATATATATATATATATATATATATATATATATATAGAGAGAGAGAGAGAGAGAGAGAGAGAGAGAGAGAGAGAGAGAGAGAGAGAGAGAGAGAGAGAGAGAATAATACGACTAAAGAACAGCATCACTATCCTTACACTAACCAAATGATCAAAAACGAAAGGTGTGTAAAAGTGAAAAATAGTTGCAAACAAAACTAAACAAAACTGTGTCATCGATGATCACTCAGCGTTAACTCAAGCAACAACGGCATATATACATATATATATATATATATATATATATATATATATATATATATATATATATATATATACATATGTAAGGTAGTGTGAGTAAACAATAGTGACTACATACTAACATGATAACAAAAGATGCTGACAACTATATGTGTATCCTGAACACGAGATGGTTGGCTGGTTGCTTGCTTGTTTGGTCTTTAATAGCCTATCAGCTACCTGGGTCGTTAAGGTCGTCAGCATCACACTACATCCAACCTTAAAAGGTCCTTAATGCATTTAGATGATAAGGATGAATATAGAGTCACAAGCTCCCTATGTATGTATATGGTCTCCGCTGGCATGTGGTGGAGCACCATGACCACACACACACACACACACACACACACACGTTTTACAATCCTGTTCTTCGACGCGTCTCGAATGACACTGAACCTTTAATTTTCCTCAAGAGTAAAGTGATATTGTCTAATATTTTCCCCACAGTGAAACGTGGTAATGAAACTGAGTAATTTTACGTTTCGTAATTGATGCTATGCTTAGATCAATTAGAAATTTAATGAACTGAGATCATGAATGAGGCTGAAAACTGAATTCCAATTTGAATCAAGCGATGTATTCTGAACGAAGCTATCTTAGTCATCACAAAGAGTTGATACCGTAAGTATTGCACGATGTTTTGTCAACCTGATTCATGGAAGGTCATAATCAAACACAAA
>NC_092275.1:8369041-8496541 GCF_036320965.1 Panulirus ornatus | reverse complement strand
CCACAATGCTTCTTACCTTCTCTCATTTCCCCAGCATAATCTTTTTTTTTTCCCCTTCTTTAATGTTCACTTCCTTCCCTTAAGACTGATTTCTCTTCATAAAGAATATCATTCAATCCTTCTATGTTAGCTGAAATGACAGGCACGAATGAATGCCCAAGTGAAGACCATCTCATTAGTGCTATGTATACATCATAACTTCAACAGGGTATCCAGTTCATCGACCTATCCCGAGGAGAGGATGAACAGCTGGGATAGCTGTGGACCGAATGTCGTCACCCACCATTATTCGAGCCTACGTACTCGACCCCTGGCTGCACCTGGATGCATGCATCATGGTCAGGACCACTAGCCGCTACACCACCAGTGCTTGCTCCTGATGTATTGCCAATTTCGTCTGGTTTACTGCTACCCTCGTTTATCACCTTCTGGCTTATTTTTTACAGCTGTTTACTGCTATTTTGGCGATCATTTCTTTTTCCTCACACTCTCCTTTTTTCCTATTTAGGTCTCTTGCCCTGTGATTATATTCTATCTCATTTCTCTAGTGACATTTAATCGTATTTTAGTAGCTTTTACAGAATTATGTTGAATCTCTTTGCCACCATAAATTATTCGAACCTCTGTCTCTACCTATACAAACGACACTATTGCTTCACGAATATTCATGAAACATCGAACCTTTTCCTCGAACTTTTCTTCCTACCAGATGTGACACACCGTTCGTGAGAGTGAGCTTCTAATAAGAGGGTAATACAAAGTAATACAAAGGTATTCAAATAACAACAGACCACTTGGTTCCTTCGAGGCTTTTTGTGATAGTGGAAGAGACAGGAATATCATAGGAATGAGGCATAGGTAATCAGGTATTATATGAGGTAAGTTGTTCTGCTCGAATCTGAGTGCATGGGAATCATTTTCTTTCTTCCTGGACGAAGCAACATGACACCGTTTGAACAGTAGAGACCAGATCAGGTCTGTCGCCTTGGAAACTTACATACCTGCATCTGAGGGGATGAACATCTCTGATTCGTCTTAGAATAAAATTGTGTCAGAAAATTCAAGTGTTGGTTTGCATTTGCTGTGAAGCAGCTTCACTGGGATTATTTGGCTGATAGTTTAGCACAGTGATTGGTAAGTCTTTGAACAGCTTTATGCTTACGAGTGGTAGTTTGTCTTCAGCAGAAAGACGTACTACTCGTCGTAAGTACCACTCGTCGTAAGTACCACTCGTCGTAAGTACAACTCGTCTTCAGTACTGCTCGTCGCATTTCATCGAAGACGTAAGATGGTTCGTAATCGATTGTGTGTATGGAATTGTCTGAAATCAAGTTGCCTCAGTGGCGTGACCTAATCCCATTAAGTCCATTTTTTTCCTCCAATTTTCACTCGTAGTTTTTCTTTTTTCTTTTTTCAGTGAAAACAATATACTTGACAAAGCTATGACTGAAGTACAACTAGTGATGGTATTTACGGCCAGCTAACACCTGCTGTTTGGGATGACACGTAAATCAGAGTTTTCACACGCTCGGTGTGTTTACAGATGCTCAAGGTAATTGGGGAAAAAATCTTTGGAAAATAATGATTATTTGTTTAATATGTTACTTCGTTTTTTGTTATATATATATATATATATATATATATATATATATATATATATATATATATATATATATATATATATATATATATATATATATATATTCCTATGAGTCCACGGGGAAATAAAGCATGATAAGTTTCCCAGTGCACTTTCGTGTAATAATCACATCATCAGGGGAGATACAAAAAGAAATATAACAGTCAGTTGATATACAATGAAGAGGCGTACTTTGGACGCCATTTGGTAAGCAAGCGACAATATGAACATAAGATGATATTTCTACGTGATATTAAACTTGCTGCTTCAGTGGTGAGTGGAAAGAGGTCTGGTTTATGTGCAATTTATAAACCAGAGGAGATCTAGTGTGAACATATTGTGCTCAGTCTAGATAACGTTCGTTGTCTTGTAAAGCAAAGAAGATACAAATAACATGCTTAGTGGTGGGCTGAACTGGTCCCTAATCTGGTACACAGTGGAACAAGTAAACACCCCCTCAATAAGGCTCATAGAGCCTGCTATCTCGCCTTATGTCCCCCCACTACCTGTGTTTACACGGCTACAGTGTTGCCAGACTCAGGCAAGGGGCTGCATTAGCCTATTAAGGCGCGATGCAACCATCGTGACCAATTCAAAAAAGATCTGTTTTTTCTTTTCTTCTCGATTGTCTGAAAGCTGTTTGTTGCAGTGCACCCAAGGAGGTGCAGAAGAATCGAGTCACCAAGAGAATGAAACTTGCCTCCGAATATATGTTTCTCACAAGATACTCCATGTTCACTTCCTCTGCCAATACTCCTAATTCCTATTCTCTTCCTCAAGTTGTGTTTCTGGCCATATCTCTCTCCCCTCACCGAACCTTTCCCTCCCTTCTCCTAAGCCGTCATTTGTTCTTCAACCGTGTTCCATGGAAGGGGGATTTGTTTTCGTGCCTTAAACCCTCACTCTTCTTCTTCTTTCACATCTCCTTCCGTTCGTCTTCTCCCCAGTCCCACCGCCCCTTTTACTGTGATATGTTGGGCTCCCTTATCTTTGCCTCTCTCTCTCTACCCTTCCGATATTTGATTCCTTCCCCCTCCCTCTTGTTCCTACTGAGGTCTGCCCTGGCGTTTATTCTCTCTCTCTCTCTCTCTCTCTCTCTCTCTCTCTCTCTCTCTCTCTCTCTCTCTCTCTCTCTCTCTCTCTCTCTCTCTCTCCCCTGCACCCCGGCAGCAGCACCCACCATCTCCCCCTCCCCGCAGTTGACACATTCCGACTTTAGGGAAGAGCAAGGCGACCAATCTACACATAGATGGTCCCAGATGAATTAGATTACGTAGCAGGAAAAACTGGAGAAGTTGTCAGGTAATTCCCTTACGACGGGCGACTGAACGATGGGGAACAGCCACAGGTGAGGGGAGCGAGGGGAGGGGAGGGTATGGACCAGAGAAGAGAGAGAGAGAGAGAGAGAGAGAGAGAGAGAGAGAGAGAGAGAGAGAGAGAGAGAGAGAGAGAGAGAGAGAGAGATGACTCGAAATGTACCAGAACAATATGCAATATACATCTCTCTCGTTTTGGCCCTTTTTTAAAAGCTTGCAGTAGAGAGGTTCCTTTACCCTACCGATGGAGACCAAAGCTTTTATAGTCTTCAGATTATCTTCAGCTTACAGTGTCTCCGAGTTCCATTCCGTTGCCCGCCTAAACTTGACGTATAGGAGGAGTGACCCACTGTAACAACTGAAACACACAAACTCTATCTCAATCGACTGGACAGCCTCATGCAATCCCAATACCAAGAACATAAAGCTGTTTGAATCTATGATGTGAGAAGAGGGCGTTGTTATGTTCTCTGTGTATATCAGAACATTTATTATTTTCCCCAGTGGTTGGGAATTCAGAGACTGTGTATTGTATTTACCACTCGATAAATCCTCGTTTTATGGTCAGTGGGCACTCGTTTCATCGATGTAGTTGAATAATTAAATCACAGTTGAAATTGATCCCACGTTTTATTGCGTTATGAAAGAGGCAGGTGTTCTCTCTCTCTCTCTCTCTCTCTCTCTCTCTCTCTCTCTCTCTCTCTCTCTCTCTCTCTCTCTCTCTCTCTCCCTCTCCAATCAGAACGGGCTAAATTAATACACAGGGTCTTTTTTTTTTTTATCATGAACCAACAGATCCTGGCAGTAGATATGTTGCTCACATCTGTGTATAACGCTGGTTATTTTGAGGCCTTGTATGTTTTGATATCATGAGTATACTGATATATTCTGACATCGTGGGTGATTCTTGTGGCTGTTCTGAATATTGCTGATAACCTGTTATCACATATGATGATATTCATGTTATGTATGTTGGTAAGATGGATATTTTAGCGCTATGAATATATCCAAATATCATTAATGAGGACAATGAGGATAATGAGGGTGATAATTATCTTAAAGACAGGAATATTTCAATAGCAATATTCACAAATCAACGACGCCATGATTCGAATATTGTGACACGATAGATATTCAGGCACTGAGGTGGGACAGTGGCGAAATATTGGAGAGAGAGAGAGAGAGAGAGAGAGAGAGAGAGAGAGAGAGAGAGAGAGAGAGAGAGAGAGAGAGAGAGAGAGAGATCTGAAGTATCTAGGAAGATAATGGTGTCGTTTTCTTTAGTATGATCTCGTCCTAAATCATCTATCTCTCTTTTGAGTCACCCACTATCCTATTCCTCTCCTTCGAGGTTTGTACTTCCTTCATCCTTCAGTTCTTCACTATTTCTGCCGTAACATTCATTCGTGCTTCTCCTAATTTCTATACTTTCCCTTTCTTTTTCCCCCTTCCGACGTTTTCTTTCCCTTCCAACTGAGTGTTCAAATCTGAGCGTATACTTAAGCAAATTGAAATATATATAATTCTATAATTTGTTAAATTTCTTAGTATATCAACTTTCTCTAGTGGTATCAACGCTAATGTTTTATAACCATTAAACAATAACTTTATAAATATATCTCAAATTATATAAGGACTAAAATCTAACGATATCTGTATGATAATCATTTATAATCTGTTCATAATCAGTTCTGCAATGGTGATATAAGAACACGTTGTAAACCCGGATTACTCTGGATTGATCATATAAGAACACGTTGTAAACCCGGATTACTCTGGATTGATCATACAAGAACACGGTGTAAACCCGGATTATTCTGGATTGATCATATAAGAACACGTTGTAAACCCGGATTACTCTGGATTGATCATATAAGAACACGTTGTAAACCCGGGTTACTCTGGATTGATCATATAAGAACACGTTGTAAACCCGGATTACTCTGGATTGATCATATAAGAACACGTTGTAAACCCGGATTACTCTGGATTGATCATATAAGAACACGTTGTAAACCCGGGTTACTCTGGATTGATCGTATATTCTCGTCTCGTAAATGAGCTGTTAGTCTAACAGTCTAGGATGATGTTTGAATGTCACTTTTATGTGTTGTAAGTTGAGTGTAAATTATTCCGTACCATGAATTAGTGAGTTGGAAAATATAACTTAATTATATGGTTTCCTCTCATCACCATTCTTAGAACTTGCAACATTTTACCATTTTTCGTTGCATATGTTTTGAGAAAGCGATTATTTAATTACTGTTTTTATTTCATATAAAGATATACAATAATCCAATACTCTCAACTGCTGGAATCTCTAAGCAATTAATTCTGAGGCAAGAGCTAATTAGCAATTCCAATTATTGTATGCATAAATCATTTGCGAACATTTCACATAAGTTTAGAATCAGAGAATCGCTTGGAACTGAAATTTAATCTTATGTCTATACATATCAAAACACTCATCTTCTTTTAATCAAAATCCTACTTTTGTTATAATCAATAACTCACTGTGTTTATGAAACTGAAACCCTTGTGTTTATGTACCTGAAACCCTTGTGTTTATATAGCTGAAGCCATTGTGTTTATATAACTGAAACCATTGTGTTTATGTAACTGAAACCATTGTGTTTATGTAATTGAAACCCTTGTGTTTATGCAATGAAACCCTTGTGTTTATGTAACTGAAACCTTGCGTTTGTAGAATGAAACCCTTGTGTTTATGTGACTGAAACCATTGTGTTTATGTAAATGAAACCCTTGTGTTTATGTAACTGAAATCCTTGTATTTATGCACTGAAACCACTGTGTTTATGTAACTGAAACCCTTGTGTTTATGTAACTGAAACCCTTGTATTTATGCACTGAAAGCCTTGTGTTTATGTAACAGAAACCCTTGCGTTTAAGTAACTGAAACCCTTGTGTTTATGCACCGAAAGCCTTGTGTTTATGTAACTGAAACCCTTGCGTTTAAGTAACTGAAACCCTTGTGTTTATGTACTGAAAGCCTTGTGTTTATGTAACTGAAACCCTTGTGTTTAAGTAACTGAAACCCTTGTATTTATGCACTGAAAGCCTTGTGTTTATGTAACTGAAACTCTTGTGTTTAAGTAACTGAGACCCTTGTATTTATGCACTGATAGCCTTGTGTTTATATAACTGAAACCCTTGTGTTTAAGTAACTGAAACTCTTGTGTTTATGTAACTGAAACCCTTGTGTTTAATTGTTTTATAGCCTTGTCTTGTATGTATCTAAACCTTAAGTCATGTGATTTAAGTCTTCTCTTTATGCGCCGAAAACTCTCCCCATTAGATAACTCAAAACCTGTAGAAACCTCGATCATTATGTAGTATATGTATCATGCTCTTTATGCGATAAAAACCTTGTTCTTCATGCACTACAAACCTTGTTCTTTATGCACTACAAACCTTGTTCTTTATGCACTACAAACCTTGTTCTTTATGCACTACAAACCTTGTTCTTTATGCACTACAAACCTTGTTCTTTATGCACAACAAACCTTGTTCTTTATGCAATAAATTCTTTGACTTTTATAGGACAGAGAACTCACTTTTATATTTTACTTTGGACAGTTACCAAATTATTACAGTTTGATGAGTCTAATATGACGTGTCTGGCCTCTTTTTCTAGCAGGTAAGCATATATATATATATATATATATATATATATATATATATATATATATATATATATATATATATATATATATATATATATATATATATATATATATATATATATATATATATATATATTATGTACATTTTTTCCACATATCTAGCAGGGTATAAGACTCCCATAATAATGACACTCATCCCTTCTCAGTTCTCCTGGTGATGGGGTAAAAATGTTGCTTCATTTATCATTAATGATGCAGCGATGTAGACTCGGACAACGAGTGTACCACGTCAATTGCTCAATGACGGAATTATCATTATGGTCTGTTCCCATCCCACCACGTCGCTAGGACACCATTGGTTCCCCGGAGACGTTGGTAAATGACTGAATGGAGAGAAGAAAAAGTTATTTAGAATATGAAGAAATGATAAAGAGTAATCGAAAAAGATAATAAATTTTGGGAGCAGTAAAATAGTTTAAAATTAGAAGACAATATTTATATATATATATATATATATATATATATATATATATATATATATATATATATATATATATATATATATATGAGAAGCATGTGACGACGTCAAAAACAGGAAAAGATCATCAAATACCTTATTAACCTGAGAATCTAACATCATTTTTGCCTTGCTTAAAAGCACATAATAACAGAACTCATGTTCCTTTTTTTTCCTGTGCTTTGAACTTTTTCATTGCTAAATCCCTGACAGACTTGTGTTAGTATTTCCAACGGTAAACTGAGGGTTTTCTTCGCTGACTAGCAGATTGGCTGATGTAATGGTTAGCTGTTAAATATGGTTGAGTGGCTACCTGGTTTTCTCTATAGCTTTTCTTATAAATGTATACGACTTTCGCTCTTTTCCAAGCCTTGGCAATGATTTCTCTTCGAATGATATCTTAAAGATTTAGTGATAGCATGTCTGTTATTATTATCATTTTCATTATCATTATCTTTATAATTATTATCATTATTATTATTATTATT
Source organism: Panulirus ornatus (assembly GCF_036320965.1). Lineage (NCBI taxonomy): Eukaryota > Metazoa > Arthropoda > Malacostraca > Decapoda > Palinuridae > Panulirus > Panulirus ornatus. The sequence continues at coordinate 8,488,937 of NC_092275.1, read as the reverse complement.
ATTATTATTATTATTATTATTATTATTATCATTATTATTATTATTATCGTTATTATTACTATTATCATTTTCATTATTATCATTATCATTATTGTTGTTGTTATTATCTATTATCTATTATTATTATTGTTATCAGTATTAACAATATTATCATTATCATTATTGTTATTATCATTGTTATTACTATTATTATTATTATTATTATTATTATTATTATTATTATTATTATTATTATTATTATCATTATTATTATTATCATTATCATTATTATTACTATTATCATCATTATTATTATTATTATCATTATTGTTATTATTATTATTACTATTATCATTATAATTATTATAATTATTATTATTACTATCATTATTACTATTACTATTATCATTATCACTACTAATATCATTATTAGAATTATTATTATTATTATTATTATTATTATTATTATTATTATTATCATTATTATCATTATTATTATTGTAATATCAAATGACAGTATGAAGAGTTCCTAAATCCTCTTTATTAACATTTTAGATAGCGACGTGCACAACTATCATTACTGTCATTAGTGCCAAATATCATCAGCTAATTTTACAAACTTCAGTAATGAAGCTTATCATTATTACCATTGTAAAAGCTTTATTGATGATAAATGGTGCCTGGGGACCATCCAAGTGCCTCTTCATTGAGACAATCGGGAGAGGAAGCCAATAGCAAACTTTGGCGCTACCGGGAGAGGAAGCCAGTGGTAAACTTTAGACTTCAACGTAAATAGTTAATGCGTTGGTTCTTATTTGCGGTGAAGAAAAAATACAGAGAGTATATTTTGGCACAGACTCTGAAGGTAAAATATTCATTCTCTGCGTACTGAAAATTGCAGTGACAGTGGAAGTCGTCAGAATGTGCAGAGTAGGTACCCTTGGAGAGCAATATATATATATATATATATATATATATATATATATATATATATATATATATATATATATATATATATATATATATTGAAGAGATGGTGGTGGATTGTGTGGACTGCGTGTGGCCCAGAAGATACACAAGAGTGTCCAACATGTGTATGGCTCTTTGTCACATCTTGTTTATATTCTGGAAACACTAAGCGACACTATGTGATATCTTATCCATATTTTTGAAATCCTGGTTACGATTAGCATCCTGGCTACTCCTTGCACTATTTGTACCTTTCGCAATCCTGTTTTGTAAAACGAATCTGTTAGTTTACAACAAAGAATGACTTTTGACTACAATCTTACCTATGATGATTTACTCGTTACATATCATCATATCTTTGTTATAGGAGTATTCAATGAAATTTAACAAGATATGTAACAAAATGGCAGACTATGTAAGACATCAGAAACACTAATTCTTTCTCAACACACGTCAGACAACACCTTGGCCATATTATTACTCTAAAACCTCGCAGGAGGAGTATAGGGTCTTGCCTCTGAATATAGGCGATTATAAAAGGGTGATATTGGAGAAACATGAAAGAGTTCTCATCATCCCAAACAGGAGACATAGCCAACGATCGATTGACACCCGTTTCTCAAATCCCTGGGGAAGTCGGGGTCATTCTTCCTCCTCTTCCTCTTCTTATTGTGAATTTTGTGAAACATTTTTAACCTCGCAATATTTACGATCCATTGTACTGTGTTACAGAGCACGACGGGGATCATTATAAAAACTTTTGCATTGAGGAGCAGAAGCCTGGAGATCGAAGCTCTCGTTTGTGACGGAGGGAAGGCAAAATGCGCCAGCGTGTTGACCTCGGGAGAGCATCGGCCTGGAAAGGGTCCAGGGAGAAAGCCCTTGAGATTTCAGCTTCTATTGCTGAGATCCTGGGAAGCCAAAAGATAATATTATCTTTATAAAGAAAGATACTATTTCTTCAAAAATGATACGATTTCTTCGTTTGTGGTGTATACTTCATGAATATATAATTATACAGAGACCATGATATTTCAAAATCATATGCACGCCAGACTTATGGATGATATGTGAATTATACATTGACATAATATACACATGAATGGTTCAGGAATTCTCGGTACGCTATGAGAAATGGTTTGTATCGTTGAGGCTTATGACAGTCAAGCAATCTATCTCTAGGGGTAAAGGAATTCAATGCTATTCATATCTTGTGACGAATTTTTACAATGTCTGCAGCAAAGCCAGAGAGAAAAAGATGAGACGAGACTCGATCTTCACTTTTTATGTCTTCAGAACACCACACACACACACACACACACACACACACACACACACACACACATATATATATATATATATATATATATATATATATATATATATATATATATTGAAAGGATCACGATTTTGCGCGTGATCAAGATATTCCTATGAGTCCACGGGGAATATGAAACACGAAAAGTTCCCAAGTGCACTTTCGTGTAATAATCACATCATCAGGGGAGACACAAGAGAGAAATATAACGGTCAGTTGATATACATCGAAGAGACGAAGCTAGGACGCCATTTGGTAAACATGTGATTGTCCAAAACATACAACGAGCGTTCATAAACTTATCATTTTACAAATCTTATCAACAATAAAATTATCTAAATTTTACAGACCATCACTAATATCAAGATTATAATTCTTTGTGTATTTAATAATAGAAGATTCAATGATATTTCTCTTGGTAATAGAGTTAGAGTTAACAATTGAGATGGCGTTACTCCAGTCAATACAATGATCATAGTTTTTAAAATGATTAAACAAGGCATTTGATTCTTGTCCCGTTCTTATACTATATTTATGTTGCTTAAGTCTAACAGAAAGAACTTTACCAGTCTGACCAACATAAGATTTATCACAGTTTCCACAAGGAACTTTATAGATGCAAGCAAGAGAATTTTCTGGGGAATTCCTGATTAAGATATTCTTTATAGTATTATTGTTGCTAAAGGTAACATTTACACTATAGGATTTGAGCAACATGGGAAGCAAAGTGAAATTATTATCAAAAGGGAGAACTAAAATATTCTTGGTGTCAATTGGAGGTTTGGGCTCAGCTCTATAAAATGATTTCTTTGCTAAGTTAAGGGATTTATCAATGAAAGATCTAGGGTACTTTAACTTAGATCCAATAGAATATATCTTCTCAAACTCATCATCAATAAACTCTGGACTGCAGATACGTAAAGCCCTTAGGAACATAGATTGAAATGATGATAATTTAACTCTGTCATGTTGAGATGAGTAATAATGGATATATGAGCATACATTGGTGGATTTTTGCACTGGCATTGTACTGACGACCATCCCTCTTACATACATTCCTTCTGGGGTATTCACCCTGGTAAGCACATTATCCTTCCCATCATCTCAGACGACGTTATCCTACACTGACAAATCCCCCGGTGGACATTCCTTCAAACTCGAGAACCTATTTCCAAGATATTTCTTCTCTTGCAAAAGGTCTATTTTTCCCCGACACAGAATTATCTTTTTCCCCCTTCACAAATTTCATCCATCTCTTTGCACTTAGTCCCTCCCTCCCTTTCCTATCCTTTTATCATTCGTTCAGTCTCTTGCCTTCGTTAGAGAGTCATCTGGCCACTTTTCTCTGCCTTTTTCCTCCCATGTGATCTAATTCGGCCATCTGTGTGTTGGACTGTCGGCACACTCCTCCAGGGTGCTGGGGTCCGTGAGCTAGGAAGATTACGCGGAAGGAGAGAGAGAGGAGGAGGACGACGAAGGAGAGGAGAATGAAGAAGAAGAAAAAAAAAAAATTAAGATCTCTGAGAACACAGGACTCTTAGAAAGGGTAATCCATGCTGGCATGTATGAGAACACCGTGCGATAGTGAACGTGACTCAAGCTGCTGTTTCTGAACACGCTGTGGGAAAGTATGACTCAAGCTGTCGTGTCTGAGAACACTGTGCGAGAGTATGACTCAAGCAGGTGTGTTTGAGAACCCTGTGCGAGAGTAAAGGTGAGTCACTCTGACGTATGAAACAGCACTGAGTATAAAGATGACATAACTCTGAATCTCCACTCATATATCATGGAGAAGTGACTCAAGCCTGAGTATCTGTTAAGACTTCTTGGGGGATAACAGACTTAAACTGACGTATCCCAAAATATCCAATAGTTGAGGAATCAACGCAAACCATTTTCGAAAGAGACTAACATAGCCTGTGCCTCTGGACCACCGTGTCAGGAAATTCTTTGTTTGAAATGATATATGTTCTTCATTTAATCTCCTTATGAATTTGAGTCGCTTGCCATCAAATGTTTCTCTGTCAGGTAAAACTGAGATTACGTTCATTTGCGACAGTCATGGCGAAATATACCATTTATTTACTTACAAAGTTTTACGGAACATTCTCGTCAATTTGTTTTTCCATTCCCGGTCTACATTTAGCTGTGTATATTCCTTGTGGTAAAGAAGATTTTCCAGGAAGAGAGAAGCTGACTTACCACCGTCCTCATGTCCACTGACACATCTTCTCCAAAGTATCTGAAACCCTCTCCATTCCCTAAAGTCCCTCCACTCAGACTTTCAGTCCAACCAACTCTATTTTTCCCACCTGTTGCACTTAACAATCTTACTTCAACTCATATAGATTTCCGAATTTCTCCTCCAATAGACTCTCCCAATATCAGAGACCAACTTCTGCATTTTCTCACTCGAAACTGCCAACAGATACATTGCCATCAGCAAAAAGTAAGTGGCTCATATCCTAGCCTCCGCCCCTCTCTCTCTCTCTCTCTCTCTCTCTCTCTCTGAAGCACACACAGACACACACACACACACACACACACACACACACACACACACACACACACACACACACACACAACAGACTTTAGACCCTCCTTTCTCTCTATGACCCTTACATTGACCCCCCCCCCCCTCTCCAACACACACACCGTCCAGAAACAGATTAAACAGCCACGGTGACATCACACAACCTTGCAGCACACCCACCTTCACCTGGAACCACATACCCTTCTCCTTTCCCATTCTCATACACGTTTTACTCGTTTGGCAAGAACGCCTCACTGCATATTGCAACTTTCGTACTGTACTGCCACATACAAATCGCTTATATATATATATATATATATATATATATATATATATATATATATATATATATATATATATATATATATATATATATATATATATATATATTATATATATATATATATATATATATATATATATATATATATATATATATATATATATATATATATATATATATATATATATATATATATATATACGCCTATACACGCACATATACATACATATTATATATGAACATACACAGATATATACATATATTCATACTCGCTTGCCTTCATCCATTTTGGCGCTACCTCGCTCCACAGGAAACAGCATCGCTGCCCCCTGCTTCAGGGAGGTAGTGCCAGGAAAACACAAAAAAGGCTACATTCGTTCACACTCTGTCTGTAGCTGACATGGTTAATGCACCGAAACCACAGCTCCCTATCCACATCCAGGCCCCACAGAACTTTCCATTGTTTACCCTAGACGTTTCACATGCACAATCACCACTGGAGAGAGAAAATAGTTTTAAACGGTGAGTACTTTCATCCAACACATCCTCAGGCAGAGTGGATATTAAACGAAAGTACTCACCATTTTAATTTTCTCTTTCCAGTGGTGATTATGCATATATCACTTCACGGTGAAGTGTAGGTTCCATATATATATATATATATATATATATATATATATATATATATATATATATATATATATATATATATATATATATATATATATATATATATATATTCTTTTTCAACTAATAAGGATGTGATACAGTCTTCTATCTGTCAATAGTAGTCAGTGCAATACAAATCATCACACATGGTTTATCTGATTACATCGAAGGATATGCGGTAAACAGTTTACCATAACCAGGCTGGTTTGATTTACCAACTCCCACACAGTCTCTTCCTGGTTTAATTGCCCAGGATACTATACTAACGCGATTCGCAACGGAGTGTTACTTTATGAGATTAGATTCAGTGGAGATACTGAAATCTCGAAACAATCTCTTCCATGAGACTTGAACGAGGAAAAGGATTTGACTGAATACAGAAGGCCATCTGCTAATGTCACTTTCTCTAAGATAATCTTGCATCTGTATAGATATATCTATTGGTCATTCTAACTCCTGAATAGATGATGTATGTAACCTAGCTTTTTAGAGAGCAAAATTCTAAAAGTTCCTTGCTTGATATTCTAGTTATTTTCGTTGAAAATTCATGGATTTCCAAATAAAAAATGAGAGTAAAGAGAACAATTTTGGTAATGTGATGATAAGCCTCAGATGATAATGATTATCAATTTCAATTTCCTACAGCTTTATGGGATGAATGAAAGTTATAAGTTGAATCCTTTTTTTTATCTAATTTCTTAGAAAGTTATCATATTATAGCCATCCTAGGATAACGATGAGCAACAGTAAGATCGGAGTACTAAATTGTCTCCCTTCTATACTATTAATTCGGCCCGAGTTAAGTTTTGTCTCGTGAATCAGAATAACATTCAAAATTTGAACCTGCTGTTGCTGTACACACGTTACTTCTTTAAAACAATACTCAGAAAAACTGGTCATACAATTATTCTAATGTAATGTTCATGGTTTATTTTCAGAATATTTATCCGGTACATAAAATAGAATCTTCAACTGCAGAGAAAATGTTCACATAGGAATTCTTTCCTTTTTATATAGAAAGTCAATATGGATTTATATATTTACTATTTTCATAAAGTCTCCTAGATATGTTCCTAAATTTGTATTAATAACATTGTATATATATTCTAATGTGTACTATACATGTAGAGTACGTGTCTATAGCGCTCAATTTTCATTATTATCATTATTATAATTATCATTATCATTATTATTAGTATTATTAGTATTATTATAATCATTATTATTATCATTATTATTATTATTATTATTATTATTATTATTATTATTATTATTATTATTATTATTATTATCATTATTATTATCATTATCATTATTATCATTATTATTATTATTATCATTATCATTATTATTATCATTATCATTATTATTATTATTATTATTATTATTATTATCATTATTATTATTATTATTATTATTATTATTATTATTACCATTATTATTATTATCATCACTATTATCATTATTATCATTATTATTTTTATCATTATCATTATCATCATCATTATTATCGTAATTGTTATTATCTGATATTCGTAAGAACCAAAATCTGTTCACTTCCTCCACACATTCTAACACTCATCTGCCTGCCATAACTTCCATACAATGGTTCTGGAAATACTTCCCCACTATCTTGTTGGCCACATACCTGGCCACAGCGCTGCTCAGCCAGCTCTGCCACACACCTGCTCTTGACCACAATGCTGCTCCACCAGCTGGGCCACACACCTTCCCTCGCCCACAATGCTGCTCCACCAGCTGGGCCACACACCTTCCCTCGCCCACAATGCTGCTCCACCAGCTGGGCCACACACCTTCCCTCGCCCACAATGCTGCTCCACCAGCTGGGCCACACACCTTCCCTCGCCCACAATGCTGCTCCACCAGCTGGGCCACATGCCTACCTTAGCTGGATACGGGGCCACGTCAGCTGGCAAATCTGACACACAGAATTATTAAACAGTGTCAGAGTGTTTTTGCATCACACAGTCGACTCCTCAGCTTCGAAATCCCGAGCTGTGTATCCTCGTCTGTCGCTGTATTTTCCTCTCACACACACACAAACACACACACACACACACACACACACACACACACACACACACACACACACACACACACACACACACACACACAGAACACTGCTTCTCCCAACATATATAATACAGAGATTCTCGAGTCTTTTTACGAATAGGAGAGATTGCATGCGACTTCCTCTTCCTCTGAAATCAGGAACTTGCCATTGGCTCCTGCTCTCTCTCTCTCTCTCTCTCTCTCTCTCTCTCTCTCTCTCTCTCTCTCTCTCTCTCTCTCTCTCTCTCTCTCTCTCTCTCTCTCCTTCGAGGAGCACCAGTCATCTGCCATTTCTGAGACTATTGTGACGCATCTCGACTTCAAAAGTGAACCTGTGAACTTTTTTATCCTGAGATGGTTCAGAAGGGCAGTTAGGAGTCGAGGATAATGGATGATATTCCTGAAGTTTCACTACAGTGTTAGATATATTGTTAGATATTCTTGAGGTGTTACTTCAGTGTTAGAGATATTGTTAGATATTCTTGAGGTGTTACTTCATTGTCAGAGATATCATTAAATATTCTTGAGGTGTTATTTCAGTGTTAGTGTTAGATATTCTTGAGGTGTTATTTCAGTGTTAGTGTTAGATATTCTTGAGGTGTTATTTCAGTGTTAGTGTTTGATACTCTTGAGGTGTTATTTCAGTGTTAGTATTAGATATTCTAAAGGTGTTATTTCAGTGTTAGTGTTAGATATTCTAAAGGTGTCATTTCAGTGTTAGTGTTAGATATTCTAAAGGTGTTATTTCAGTGTTAGTGTTAGATATTCTGTAGGTTTTACTTTAGCGGTTAATGTTATTCTTGAGCTTTTACCATTATGTTAATGTTGAATATTCTTGACGTTTTACTACAGTGTTAACGTTGATTATTACTTAACGTTTTACCGCAGTGTTAAATAAATGCTAAATAATTTAATCTTGAGATTTTGCTAAAGAGTGAATGGAATGTTAGATATTCTTAAGGTTTTATACTGTCAAAGATCATGTTAACTATCCCAAGGGTTTTGACATTGTATCAAATATAACACAAGACATTCTTGTGGTTTTGATAGTGTTGTAATGTTAAATATTCTTAAGGTTTTAGTATAGTGTTAATATTAGATGTACATGGAGGTTTACTGTGGCTTCAAAGATAAAGATAACATTATTGGGATTTCGCTATAGCTTAAAAGACTAAGGTTTTACGTAGTGACAGGAAGAATGTTAGACATATTGCTCTTCAGGAAGAAGGTACGACTTTTGAGCACGACGATACGATCTTGTAACACGACTGTGTCATCTTTGGCCACATTGACACGAACTTTGAGCACGACGGGTCCGATCCCTGAGCACAAAAATGTGATCTTTAAGCACGATAGCGCCATCTTTGAGAACGACTGTGTGATCTTTAAGCACGATAGCGCCATCTTTGAGCACGACTGTGTGATCTTTAAGCACGATAGCGCCATCTTTGAGCACGACTGTGTGATCTTTAAGCACGATAGCGCCATCTTTGAGCACGACTGTGTGAGCTTTAAGCACGATAGCGCCATCTTTGAGCACGACTGTGTGAGCTTTAAGCACGATAGCGCCATCTTTGAGCACGACTGTGTGATCTTTAAGCATGATAGCGCCATCTTTGAGCACGACTGTGTGATCTTTAAGCACGATAGCGCCATCTTTGAGCACGACTGTGTGATCTTTAAGCACGATAGCGCCATCTTTGAGCACGACTGTGTGATCTTTAAGCACGATAGCACAATCTTTGAGCACAACTGGCAGTGGTAGCAGGGAGCCCCTCACAGTCTCTCCTCATTCCTAGTGCCACTAGGTGGCCCTCATTATCTATGCTAACTCCCTGTACCACCAGGTGGTCCCTCATCCTCTATACTAACTCCTAGAACCACTAGGTAGCCCCTCAACCTATATACTAACTCCCAGTACCACTAGCTAGCTCCTCGTCATCTATACTAACTCCCAGTACCATTAGGTGGCCCCTCATCCTCTATACTAACTTCCAATACCATTAGGTGGCCCACATCAACCATACCTTACCATACCTGTGTCACCAGAGGTCCCTCACCACACATACCAACCCCCAGCCCTACCACTGAGCCCCCTGCGCGACCCACTTCACCTCACCCGTCCTCACAACGTATGAGACACAACCGGTAATTACATTCTACACAGGATGAGCCACCAGCACGGTACACACCGACCAAGAATCATGTCTTGCCATTGCGTTATGTCGGCTCCCCAAGGGCTGTTCCTGAACACCTTCTTTGCTGTGACATTTCCTGATCCGGAGTCTCCTTGGGAACCTTACCTGAGGGACGATTGCTTCACGAACGACCCAAGCGCCAGAGAAAAGTGAGGAATTATAGGAAGTGTGTGGAAGACAAAGATACGAGAGGCAGCATGATATGAGTGGTTAACGTAAACCCGTGGCGTGCTATACCCTCACAGGGTATGTTTGCTCCGTCATTCTTCCTTACTCATTTTCTCCCTGTCTCTCACCCTTTGTCTTGGCTCCATCATTATCTATTTGTCCCTCTCTCGGTAATTCTTGCCCTGCCTGCGCCCTGACAGGGTCAACTGTTTTACTTGTCATCATTTCTCCCTAATTCACGCCGCCTCTTCCTATCTCCTCCTCCCTTGCTTGGCTCCATTCCCCCTTATCTTCCCTCTCACCCGATCCCTAACTCCCTTCTCTCTATGCCTCTTTCATTCCATTTCCGTCCAATTTTTCCAATCCTTCTTGAGTTCCGTTGATCCTGATATAATGTGTATCTAACTCCCCTCCCTTTGTATTCACACAACTGCGTCTGACCTCTCTCTCTCTCTCTCTCTCTCTCTCTCTCTCTCTCTCTCTCTCTCTCTCTCTCTCTCTCTCTCTCTCTCTCTCTCCTTTGTAATTCCGGTCCTCCTTGCCTTTATCCTTTTGCTCTTCCCTAAGTCCTTCCCCTTTCTTCCAATTCCTCTCCCTTTCTAACTCCTTCCAACCCCTGCCTCCCCTCCTTCCCCTCGACTCCCTCAAGACAAGCGGGACCAACACGGCCAGAATGGCCTACTTCTATCACGGGCTGACAGCCCCATTGACCATAACATCCGTTGGTGTCATAATAATGTCATCCCCCTTCAGCTGACAAGTCTACTACATAACAACCATTGCCTCAGCCATAGGGGGGGGTCTTATTGACCATGATATAACACCCTCACTAGTAATGGGCAACCCAGAGCGAGTATAATGAACTGTGTTCATAATGCCATTGGTTATATCAGTTAATATGATATTAGCATATTACTTTCCATTTCCAATTACCCGAGACCCAGAATCTACGAAAGAGGTCTAGTGTTACGCAAGACCTTTCTGAGGGTTCCTGCAGCCCAAGGCTGTATCACGTCCAGTAGCAGGGTTATGTGAACTCCCTTGGGATGATGATCAGCTCTTTGACGAAACTGTAATCCTAAATGATAGAGCGTGACTAGAGGTGATACTTTCAGAAGCAGGGTAATGTGGACTCCTTTGGGCAAGAGGAACATTGCTTCCCTCTGACACATCGGTTTAAGCACCGGACGACTCTGAAATAAGCCATTCGCCTGTCTTGACTCGGTAATAAGTCAACTATTCATCGCTGATCTTTAAGCAGGAATTACCTCGCTGGGGTATTTATCATGTAAGATAAATCAGCGTTATAACTAATATTCGTTATTAAGGTTTATCTGGCTTAGGTGTTCATTATATGTGATAACACAGCATTAATATTGTTTGGATGTTAGAATATCCAAATTGATGTAGTTTGTTCCAATGATGACAGGCTAATGAATTATATCACGACGCGGTATATCCTTAGCGATATAGCTAAGCAGTATACCCTTAGCGATATAGCTAAGCGATATACCCTTAGCGATATAGCTAAGCGATATACCCATAGAGATCTAGCTAAGCGATGTACCCTTAGCGATATAGGTAAGCGATATACCCTTAGAGATCCAGCTAAGCGATATACCCTTAGCAATATAACTAAGCGATATACCCTTAGAGATCTAGCTAAGCGATATACCCTTAGTGATATAACTAAGCGATATACCCGTAGCGATATAGCTAAGTGATATGGATCTCTCAGCGATATACAGTTGCGATCCTTTGTGAAGAACCGTATCAAAAAAGTTTAACAAAAAGATTACGGGCAGCGATAGAGATTAGATTACTTGATCACTACATTGTTATCACTACAGTCTATGTTACCTGAGACGGACTGGGCAAATGAATCACCTACTTAACGTTTGGGTCGTCTTCAGTTATCATGTAGTAATACCTTCATAAACATCCAGCATCTACTAAGGGTTCATCCTATCGTAATGGAACTAACGACCCAGTTTCAAAACTACGCCCGAACAGGGACTCGAACCCTGGACCCTTAGGTTAAAAGCCTAATGCTCTACCGACTGAGCTATCCGGGCTCTGAGGATACAGGCAAGATGCCAGACACAAACACCACCAACTCGAACACCACCAACTAGCAACGCTTGTTTGCCAGTGGCGTCATAGCTACGTCTCTTCCTTGTATAGCACCTGAATGTTCTACGTCTTCTAGCTCTTTCTTGTATCTCGCCTGATGATGTGATCATTACACGAGAATGCACTTGGGAACTTATCGTGTTTCATTTTCCTCGTAGTTATCAGCATATACTAGATCACGCGCATTAGTGTGACCTCTTGCAATTAATCAATATATATATATATATATATATATATATATATATATATATATATATATATATATATATATATATATATATATATATATATATATATATATATATCAACATTTCTTTCCGATACTGTGATGCATAAATGTATCAGCTGATGAAAAATCTGTACGGTTCTTGGCCCGAAAAAATATACATTACGTTCATTATCAACAGTATCATCAAAATCGATTTTCATGTCTATATCTACTATAGACATCATCATCATTATGATTGTTTTTGTTTACCTAACTAACTTTATGATCGTAAGGATCGTCACTGCAGTGTGGAATTTTAAGTAAGAGAAAGGAGACAGAGAAAGATTCTAACACCACAAAACAAAGTTGTTGCTAACGACACTGGATGTGAGAAGAATCGGGAGAAGATGATCGGATCCCACCATGGTAGGAAGGAGAATCGGATCCTACTACTGTAAAGTATCGGATCCCATCACTGTTGGAGGGTTGGATCCCACCACTGTAGGAAAGAGGATCAGATCGTATCACTGTCGGAGGATTCGATCCCATCATTTCAAGGGGATCGGATCCCATCACTGTAGGAGGATTGGCTCACGTCACTGTAGGAGGATCGGATCTTACCACAGTATGAAGCTGGGGATTTTGGAACCCTCGTGCCATCTGATAGAAATTCCTCTCACGATGTCTCTCTGTTAAGCTAGTTTAGGTTAGGTTAAGTTAGATTAGGCTGGAGGGGTCGGATCCCACTGGAATATGAAATGACTGTGGGAATAACTTTGGTCAGGGAAATGAGGAGTAACGCTGTTTGAGGTCAATGTGATGAACAGCTGTATTTTATGGCCCTGAGCTCTTCAAGGCGACCTGACCGGAAAAGGAAATCAGAGTTTGATATAAGAATACGTACTTCGAAAGTGACTGGATGCCTTAGACAAGTATAAACTGTTTCTGCAGTAGTGGAAAACAAACTTAGAAGCACGCGCGTACGATGAAGAACCAGGGCTGTGCTCCAAGACCGTGCTACCTTCCCTATTCTGTTCCTTTTTCCTTAACTTTCTCTTCTTTCCCACACGCCCTCTCGAGAGCTCTTTAACACACACTTCCCGAATTCCTCAAGACCCAGGACCTTTCGCCTGTAATCTATTGTTAAGATAGTTAAGACAATTAAGACACGTGTATGTACAGTACATATATATATATATATATATATATATATATATATATATATATATATATATATATATTATCTCATAATGGTGAGATGTTCCTCCTGGACAACTGATCACAAGAATCGTGTGGATCCTCACAAGCGAGGAGGAGGAGGAGGATATTATAGTGAGCTTGGTCTGCGTAGGCAACGTTGCGGACACCGGAGATAAACCCAGAAGATTCCGGTTTCTATTACAGAGACAATCGGAACATAAAAGATATATATATATATATATATATATATATATATATATATATATATATATATATATATATATATATATATATATGTGTGTGTGTGTGTGTGTGTGTGTGTGTGTGTGTTTGTGTGTGTGTAAATGCATTTCTCCTTCCTCTACAGCAATCAATATTCTAACCTGATCGTAAAGACTAGAAATGAGAGTTAAGATATGATAAAGGAAAACAACATCTGTTCCTTCATTTTCCAGACATGAAGAGACAGAAGATTGACAGAATATCGTGACGAGAATAACTCCTTTGGAAAGATGGGAATATTTTCTCTGAAGAAAAGAAATTATAAAGGTAGCATGTCAAGCTATCTTATCAGTGTTCTGTTTTGAAATATGTATCCAATATATATTTTTTTCGAAGCAAATCTCTTTATTCTTTTTTTGATCCTTCCCACTTCGTTCATATCCAGTGGATGATAGAAAATGTTTTCGGGGTCAAAAATGTGATATTGATGATAAAATGAAATTTCTCGTGACACGTTCTGTGAAAACGAACAAAAAGAATAATACTTTACTTTTCAGTGTCCATATCTAGTAACACTTTACTTTTTTCTCGTGGGATAAAGTAAAATATACACAGCCTTATTGTTTTTGTTTAATTACCATCTCAACCGCTTAGAAAATGTAAGGACATCGCTGGTTTTTCATAACATATTTTTTCCACAATTTCAAACACAAAACTTCATAACCTTTAAGCGTAATGAACTTTGATAGATATATATGATAAATAAACATATATGAATATATGTAATATATAAATATATATATAAATATATATGAATATATATAAGTAGAAAGCATGGCCAAACATCTGTAAATTGTATGTGAATTGATGTATTTTGTAGAGGATGCAGCTTCTAGTAGACATTTATTTGTCATGATAATGAAATGATACGAAAAGAAAATTTCCAATGGGATTTTCAAATATGTATCACTGGTAGATTTTTCTATTCATTTGCAATTACCTTAAAAATGAATTTCTATGAAAGAGTCCTGGTGTTATCTAGTACCTTTCTAAAGGCTGCAATACTTTGGCTGGGACATATATATATATATATATATATATATATATATATATATATATATATATATATATATATATATATATATTCCTATGAGTCCACGGGGAAATGAAGCACGATAAGTTCCCAAGTGCACTTTCGTGTAATAATCACACCATCAGAGGAAATACAAGAAAGAATAATAGGAGTAGCTTGAGATCAAGGGTCGTACCGTCGTGCTCAAGGGTCGTACCGTCGTGCTCAAGGGTCGCACCGTCGCTCCCAAGTATTGTACCGTCGTATTCAAGGGTCGTACCGTCGTGCTCAAGGGTCGCACCGTCGCTCCCAAGTATTGTACCGTCGTATTCAAGGGTCGTACCGTCGTGCTCAAGGGTCGTACCGTCGCGCCCAAGTATTGTACCGTCGTATTCAAGGGTCGTACCGTCGCGCCCAAGTATTGTACCGTCGTATTCAAGGGTCGTACCGTCGCGCCCAAGTATTGTACCGTCGTATTCAAGGGTCGTACCGTCGCGCCCAAGTATTGTACCGTCGTATTCAAGGGTCGTACCGTCGCGCCCAAGTATTGTACCGTCGTATTCAAGGGTCGTACCGTCGTGCTCAAGGGTCGCACCGTCGCTCCCAAGTATTGTACCGTCGTATTCAAGGGTCGTACCGTCGCGCCCAAGTATTGTACCGTCGTATTCAAGGGTCGTACCGTCGCGCCCAAGTATTGTACCGTCGTATTCAAGGGTCGTACCGTCGCGCCCAAGTATTGTACCGTCGTATTCAAGGGTCGTACCGTCGCGCCCAAGTATTGTACCGTCGTATTCAAGGGTCGTACCGTCGCGCCCAAGTATTGTACCGTCGTATTCAAGGGTCGTACCGTCGCGCCCAAGTATTGTACCGTCGTATTCAAGGGTCGTACCGTCGCGCCCAAGTATTGTACCGTCGTATTCAAGGGTCGTACCGTCGCGCCCAAGTATTGTACCGTCGTATTCAAGGGTCGTACCGTCGCGCCCAAGTATTGTACCGTCGTATTCAAGGGTCGTACCGTCGCGCCCAAGTATTGTACCGTCGTATTCAAGGGTCGTACCGTCGTGCTCAAGGGTCGTACCGTCGTGCTCAAGGGTCGCACCGTCGCTCCCAAGTATTGTACCGTCGTATTCAAGGGTCGTACCGTCGCGCCCAAGTATTGTACCGTCGTATTCAAGGGTCGTACCGTCGCGCCCAAGTATTGTACCGTCGTATTCAAGGGTCGTACCGTCGCGCCCAAGTATTGTACCGTCGTATTCAAGGGTCGTACCGTCGCGCCCAAGTATTGTACCGTCGTATTCAAGGGTCGTACCGTCGCGCCCAAGTATTGTACCGTCGTATTCAAGGGTCGTACCGTCGCGCCCAAGTATTGTACCGTCGTATTCAAGGGTCGTACCGTCGTGCTCAAGGGTCGTACCGTCGCGCCCAAGTATTGTACCGTCGTATTCAAGGGTCGTACCGTCGCGCCCAAGTATTGTACCGTCGTATTCAAGGGTCGTACCGTCGCGCCCAAGTATTGTACCGTCGTATTCAAGGGTCGTACCGTCGTGCTCAAGGGTCGCACCGTCGCTCCCAAGTATTGTACCGTCGTATTCAAGGGTCGTACCGTCGCGCCCAAGTATTGTACCGTCGTATTCAAGGGTCGTACCGTCGTGCTCAAGGGTCGCACCGTCGCTCCCAAGTATTGTACCGTCGTATTCAAGGGTCGTACCGTCGCGCCCAAGTATTGTACCGTCGTATTCAAGGGTCGTACCGTCGCGCCCAAGTATTGTACCGTCGTATTCAAGGGTCGTACCGTCGTGCTCAAGGGTCGCACCGTCGCTCCCAAGTATTGTACCGTCGTATTCAAGGGTCGTACCGTCGCGCCCAAGTATTGTACCGTCGTATTCAAGGGTCGTACCGTCGCGCCCAAGTATTGTACCGTCGTATTCAAGGGTCGTACCGTCGCGCCCAAGTATTGTACCGTCGTATTCAAGGGTCGTACCGTCGTGCTCAAGGGTCGCACCGTCGCTCCCAAGTATTGTACCGTCGTATTCAAGGGTCGTACCGTCGCGCCCAAGTATTGTACCGTCGTATTCAAGGGTCGTACCGTCGTGCTCAAGGGTCGCACCGTCGCTCCCAAGTATTGTACCGTCGTATTCAAGGGTCGTACCGTCGCGCCCAAGTATTGTACCGTCGTATTCAAGGGTCGTACCGTCGTGCTCAAGGGTCGCACCGTCGCTCCCAAGTATTGTACCGTCGTATTCAAGGGTCGTACCGTCGCGCCCAAGTATTGTACCGTCGTATTCAAGGGTCGTACCGTCGCGCCCAAGTATTGTACCGTCGTATTCAAGGGTCGTACCGTCGCGCCCAAGTATTGTACCGTCGTATTCAAGGGTCGTACCGTCGCGCCCAAGTATTGTACCGTCGTATTCAAGGGTCGTACCGTCGCGCCCAAGTATTGTACCGTCGTATTCAAGGGTCGTACCGTCGCGCCCAAGTATTGTACCGTCGTATTCAAGGGTCGTACCGTCGTGCTCAAGGGTCGCACCGTCGCTCCCAAGTATTGTACCGTCGTATTCAAGGGTCGTACCGTCGCGCCCAAGTATTGTACCGTCGTATTCAAGGGTCGTACCGTCGTGCTCAAGGGTCGTACCGTCGTGCTCAAGGGTCGTACCGTCGTGCTCAAGGGTCGTACCGTCGTGCTCAAGGGTCGTACCGTCGTGCTCAAGGGTCGTACCGTCGCGCCCAAGTATTGTACCGTCGTATTCAAGGGTCGTACCGTCGTGCTCAAGGACCGTACCGTCGTGCTCAAGGGTCGTACCGTCGTGCTCAAGGGTCGTACCGTCGCGCCCAAGTATTGTACCGTCGTATTCAAGGGTCGTACCGTCGTGCTCAAGGACCGTACCGTCGTGCTCAAGGATCATACTTGCCTGCTTAATAGTCGTACCCGTCGTGCTCAAGGGTCGTATAGTCGTGCCCAAATATTGTACCGTCGTACACAAGAGACGTACCGTCGTGCTCAAGGGTCGCACCGTCGCTCCCAAGTATTGTACCGTCGTGTTCAAGGGTCGTACCGTCGTGCTCAAGGGTCGTACCGTCGCGCCCAAGTATTGTACCGTCGTATTCAAGGGTCGTACCGTCGTGCTCAAGGGTCGCATCGTCGCGCCCAAGTATTGTACCGTCGTATTCAAGGGTCGTACCGTTGTATTCAAGGGTCGCACAGCTGCGCCAATGGGTAAAAAGATTAGATCATAGGCAGCAGGTGTTACCATTGTATAATCATCTGTGTAAAATGGTTTGGGAGAGGAGTTCAGGGGTGCCAACTACTGCTCCTGCTGTTGTACCGACCCTTCTGGAAAGGTTGGCAGCCCTGGCTGAACTCAGGCCATTGTTACCAACTGCCACAGAGTAAATGACCCTAAAAAACACAGTTATTGAAAAAATTTCGTGTTTAAATCTGTGCTGAGTTCTATTTCGTAAACTGAAAAAGGAAGCACATTATAATCGTCATAAACAGCAGTTTTTTTTTTAGATTGTCTTAATAGTTCATTATTGACTTTTTCCCAGTTGCTTATTGCACTAATATATTAGAGGAAAAAATTGTCAATATTTATGTTGGCAAAACTGGAAGAGATTTGTGTTAAAGACAGTACAAACAAAAATGAAACATTTTGCCATTTCAGGGATTACAGCCGCAATATCCATTTCAGTGACTGTAATTAACTTTTTAACGCTACTCACTTTGGTAAAAAGGAAAATTGTAAAGTTCTGTTTATTTAGCTCAGAACAAGTTTTGAACATGTTCGATGAGCAACTAGAATTCCAAGCAATATATATATATATATATATATATATATATATATATATATATATATATATATATATATATATATATATATATATATATATATATGCATATATGCATATATATATGAATGCAAGAGTTTTGGAAAGAGGGGCAAGTATGAAGTCTGTTGGGGATGAGAGAGATTGGGAAGTGAGTCAGTTGTTGTTCGCTGATGATGCAGCGCTGGTGGCTGATTCATGTGAGAAACTGCAGAAGCTGGTGACTGAGTTTGGTAAAGTGTGTGAAAGAAGAAAGTTAAGAGTAAATGTGAATAAGAGCAAGGTTATTAGGTACAGTAGGGTTGAGGGTCAATTGGGAGGTGAGTTTGAATGGAGAAAAACTGGAGGAAGTGAAGTGTTTTAGATATCTGGGAGTGGATCTGGCAGCGGATGGAACCATGGAAGCGGAAGTGGATCATAGGGTGGGGGAGGGGGCGAAAATTCTGGGAGCCTTGAAGAATGTGTGGAAGTCGAGAACATTATCTCGGAAAGCAAAAATGGGTATGTTTGAAGGAATAGTGGTTCCAACAATGTTATATGGTTGCGAGGCGTGGGCTATGGATAGAGTTGTGCGCAGGAGGATGGATGTGCTGGAAATGAGATGTTTGAGGACAATGTGTGGTGTGAGGTGGTTTGATCGAGTAAGTAACGTAAGGGTAAGAGAGATGTGTGGAAATAGAAAGAGCGTGGTTGAGAGAGCAGAAGAGGGTGTTTTGAAATGGTTTGGGCACATGGAGAGAATGAGTGAGGAAAGATTGACCAAGAGGATATATGTGTCGGAGGTGGAGGGAACGAGGAGAAGAAGGAGACCAAATTGGAGGTGGAAAGATGGAGTGAAAAACATTTTGTGTAATCGGGGCCTGAACATGCAGGAGGGTGAAAGGAGGGCAAGGAATAGAGTGAATTGGAGCGATGTGGTATACCGGGGTTGACGTGCTGTCAGTGGATTGAATCGGGGCATGTGAAGCGTCTGGGGTAAACCATGGAAAGCTGTGTAGGTATGTATACTTGCGTGTGTGGACGTATGTATATACATGTGTATGGGGGTGGGTTGGGGCATTTCTTTCGTCTGTTTCCTTGCGCTACCTCGCAAACGCGGGAGACAGCGACAAAGCAAAAAAGAAAAAAAAAAATATATATATATCATATTTGTTCGCCGTTTCTTGCATTAGCGAGGTAGCGCTAGGAGCAGCCGGAGAAATGGCCTCATTTGCTCACATCATTTCTTTAGTTGCCATGTGTAGTGCACAGAAACCACAGCTTACTGTCCACACTCAGGCCCGATAAGCATTTCCGTGGTTTCCCTAGGCCGCTTCATATGTCTTTTAATCCTATGACAGCACATCTCTCCCTGTATACCACATAGCTCCAATGCACTCACTCTATCCCGTGCATGTCTTACACCTTCCTGCACGTTCAGGCTTCGATCATTCAAAATCTTATTAAGTCCACTTTTCCACCTCCTCTTCGGTGTCCCCCTTCTCCTTGTCCCCTCATTTTCTGACGCATATATATCCTCTTTATCAACCTCTCCTTACTCATCCTCTCCAAATGTCCAAACCATTTGAGTACACCCTATTGAACTCTCTCTTACTACCATACCTTTTTCTTACTTGATCAACCCTCCTCATACCATATACATTCCTCAGATACTTCATTTCCACCACATTCAACCTCTTCCATCATTCTCATGTGACGCCCACGCCTCGCAACCATACAATACCGTCGGAACTATTATACCTTCAAACATACCCAGCAAAACCCTTAAGTACTGATTTCTCTTTCCACATATTTCTTAGTGCTCCCACGGGTCCTTCTCACCCATGACACACCGTATGACTCCTTTCCATGAAAAACCTCAGACTTCACCACTCTCCTCACCAGTCCAATTATTCCCTCATACTCCTCTCCCTTCATTCATCACAGAGATTTCTATCTTTCTTTCTAATCCTTTCATTTTTGTCTATTGTTTTTGTTAATCTCAACACACTAGTTATTTCATTACTTCAGACATATTCAGCAATTCATAGATTATTCTATACGAGCTTCGCAGTTTTTATTGCTTGACCGGACATGAAAATGGGAGGCACATGCCAACAGCTGTCGTAATCAAATCGCTGACACAAACGGAAGTCGTCCCGCTGGTGTGAGCTCTGATGGCATCCATCAGGCTTAAGTCAGGAAGTCTGATTCTCCTCCCTTACTTTCTAAGAGATCATTACAGGGTGATTAAGGCCGATGAAGGATAGAGATGGCGTCGCCTCGAAGGCAAGGGAGTGGTGAGTATGGTGATATTAGTTGACTGTGAGGATCAAAAGGTCGTGGGGATCGAATGGTGGGACACGAGAGTGATTGTGAGATGGATATGAGAACGGATGGTAGAGAAGACATAGAAAAATAGTTATGAGGGTAGGGGGTTATGAGGAGTCAAAGCTGGTGAGGAGATGGTGATGAAAGGGTGAGGTTATAGGAACGTGATGGAGCAGGGCGTGTCATGATGAAGGAGAGAGGGGCGTGGTGTGTGTGTGTGTGTGTGTGTGTGTGCGTGAGGGGGCGTGGGTAATATACGAGCGTGTGATGAATAACCATGGCATTGCCTTGGTCCAGACGCACCCAGGCAACACCCTGGCGTATGACGCCCCCCCCACAAGAATCAGCCATGTGAGAACTGCTGCACAGTCTCTCTCTCTCTCTCTCTCTCTCTCTCTCTCTCTCTCTCTCTCTCTCTCTCTCTCTCTCTCTCTCTCTCTCTCTCTCTCTCTCTCTCTCTCTCTCTCTCTCTCTCTCTCTCTCTCTCTCTCTCTCTCTCTCTCATTTATCTTTTCTATTGACCTATCTTTCTTCAACGTGTCTATCTTTGCTATTTACCTATCTTTCTTCTATCTATCTATTCATCTAATCTATCCATGTCTCTCTCATAAATGCCTCTGATTCTCCCTTCTCCTGGGCAAGAGGAGAAAAGCGATATGAAATTCAGTCAAGGATAAAACTATGAATACGACACCAGCTGGGGGGATCCAAGTAGGAACATCTAAGTTTCAAAAAATTGAATGTCTTCCAAAAGTAATCCTACACACACACAAGAAAAAAGTCTGACTGAGGAATGTCACTTGTCTTCACAAGTGTCTGTTGCTTATAATGTTTTTGACCCATAAGTCAAGATATTACCGAAAACAGACACAGAAAACAGATACTTCTAATTACAATTCTTCGAGGTCCATATTTCTCCTTTTTTTAAATGGATATAACAGATCTTGCCTCACTTTCACGTAAAATGAGAATCCTTCTCAATTACATATATGTTGAGAACATTATATCACATATCATCAAGCAAACCAAATAAAAAATCATGTTAAAAGAGAACTACTTCTGAGTGTGGAGTCCATACAGACTGGTGCAGAAGGGCGTAGGAACTGGACGGTGAGGAAGAGGGAGCATAAAGAGCGTTTGATCAACTGACGTCACACGTGACCACTCAAAGAAACACGACCTTGTGTATACGAACAGCTGAGGTGTGCAGCCTGTGGTCATCAAGGGAGCGGCAGCCTGCTGTATTCGATTCTTAACTGAATCAAAGATTAAGGGGCTACTCGTGCCAACTGCTGAGTGAAAATGTCGATAGCTCCTCGGATTAAAGATTAACAGATCTCTCGTATCGCAGAACATTGGGCTTGTCACTGTACATAATGTAGATTTCTCTGTGTTCTGGGAGTGATTTTGGAGATGATGATGATGTCAGAGTTCGGGAAAGAAGAGACGGACTGTATCATTCCTTTGACCACGACGACCTGACATTTGAGCACCAACGTATGATCCTTGAGCATCTGCGAATCAGTCCTTGAGCACGATGGTATGATCCTTGAACACGATGGTATGATCCTTGAACACGATGGTATGATCCTTGAGCACGATGGTATGATCCTTGAACACGATGGTATGATCCTTGAACACGATGGTATGATCCTTTGAGCACTGCTATGGGCAAGTTGGTATAATCCTTGAGGACGATGATATGATCCTTGAGCATAGCAATATAAACCTTAAGTATAATGGCTCAGCCTTTGACCTGACATTGATAAGGATTATGTAGATTAGATACTAAAGGAAAGATCTTAAAATATACCAAGATTTGACATTGGAACAAAACTTGACATATCAACCGACGGTGACATAGCAACGCCTCGTAACCGGATATGACAGATACTGGCTGGAGATCTTCGGTATCCGAACACATCCGGTTTTTCTAAGGACATAGATTAGAAACATAAAAGAAATTTCTGTCTCCTCCCGAGCCATTTTCATCTAGAAAATACGGACATGGTCGGTTCCACCTGAAGACCAGCTATATCTGACGAAAGAACGTGTATTTCAGGTGTCAAGTGCACGGAAAATCCTCTGAGACCTGTCTTGCTTCCTAGTCTGTCGGGGAATTGGCCCAGGATGGAAAGGCAGGCCTGCTGTGAGAGCCTCTCTCTCTCTCTCTCTCTCTCTCTCTCTCTCTCTCTCTCTCTCTCTCTCTATCTCTCTCTCTCTCTCTCTCTCTCTCTCTCTCTCTCTCTCTCTCTCTCTCTCTCTCTCTCCTAGGCTCCAAGGCACAAGAAACCTTTCTCTTTTTCCCCCCTCTCCGTCTGGAAACATACTCATCTCCCCCCCTCCCACCCCCACCCCCTTTCGTAGCGTCAACTTTCCCTAACACGAGTTTCTCCCTCCCCCTTAGTGATAAGTTTACACCCAGATGTATGCCGGTAAACCACACCTTTCTAAGCTCAAGTTCTTCGCCGACAGTCATCTGGGTCTATCACCTATGAAGCCCTTGAATCACTTGCCTATCCCAGCTGCGTAAGGCAATGTTTAGAAGAAGAGAAAATAATAGACACTAGCTATTCAGTGAGTCTCAAGTCCCGCACAACTTTCGAGGAGAAACTCTGATATTTTCCGGAGTTTTCGTGGCTTCCATCATCTCCCCGTAAGAGAGACTGAAGATGTATGTAAACAACTGGAGTGATTAATTCCTTAGCGTCCTAAGAGACTCCCGGGAGAAGCGACTTCGGTTGATTTACAGAGGTAATCTTTACGCTCAATATGGCAGGAGTGACGTCCAACTTTTTTTCGTTGGGGCGTTCTTATGAGGGTGATTGTGTTCGACCAGGCTTGTGGGGCTGCGTTGTCTTGATGAAGGAGGCCCCTCCCCCTAGATGGGGGAGAGAGAGAGAGAGAGAGAGAGTGTGTGCGGAGGACGTGGTACGTGTGCGTGGGTTTGACCGAGGAAGGTGTGGGAGTGGGAGGAGCACCAGAATAAGAAGTGGGAAAAGATGGAGGTGACGAGCGATGGGTTTGTAGGAGGCATGGGGGAGGATGATGGGTGGCTGGAATATGGATGGGACTTTAAGAGAATGGGGTTTCGGAAAAGTGGATGACCTAGTTGAACTAAGAGGAATGGGGATAGCTTGGTGAAGAGAGGGCGTATATAGGAAGGGGTGTAGGATGTGGATGGTGAGGAAGAGGACATAGAAAGGGCGTGGCATAGGTGAGTCGTAGGAGAGTAATATGAGAGTTTGGGGTGGGTGGGTGAGGGGAATACGATAGAATGAGGGATTTTGATGGGCAGAAGACCAAGGGAAGGAGTAGTGAGGTATAGAACGTGAGTAGGGTGTGATGAGCAGAGGTGAGAGGACAAGTAAGGAGTGTAAGATGAATAAGGTAATGATATGAGGATTGAGATAGAGAAGCATGACAATGCTAGGGTGTTGAGGGTGGGAAAGTGTGGCAAGTGTTACGTGTTCAGGGAGGAAATGTTGACAAGGTTATTATGTTGAGGGAGAGAGGGTGACAAAAGATAGGAAGATGAGGGAGGGAGAGGGAGGAGGCTAAGGTTAGCGTGTTTAAGGGACGGAAGCGTGACAATGATAGCGTGTTGAGGGAGGGAAAACTGGCCTGATGGTGGGTTATAAACGCTACAAACACTCCATCTGTCTCGGCTCATTCAGCCAAAGACCTGAAGAGAGGGCGTTATGCCACAGTGAACCGACTCTGGTCTCCCAACGCAAGGATATGGGTTCGATATCCGTCGATGGTTTCTCGTAAGTGCCTCCCTTATGCTCCATCTCTTTTCTTCTCACTCAGACTCTATCTCTATCTCTAATTCAGTGTTCCCCTGGAGCCATAAGCCAATATTAGCCCAGCTGTGACAAAATATAACAACGGGTTGTGACGGGGTAAGTCATCTCATACCGGTAAATGGCTCCAAACAGCAATTTTGCCGACTGGTTCATAGTCAGTGTACCCCGGGAAAAAAAATAGAGAAAGAAATACAACTGAAAAAAAACTTTCATGTCGAAATCTTTCTCGACAGCCTCTGTGTGAACTGAAAACGAAATGATGAAAAAAAGTGTTATTTTCAACGCACACACGTACACACAATGTGTATTTTTCTTACTCAAAATATTTATATGTTGTGTTTTGAAATTCTTTAACGTATAAATGTTTGACTCTGATTGTATGAAAGAAAAACGATTGAATTTTGTTATGCATTTTTAGCCTGTCAGACGAAAAGGATATGTTTATTTTGTTATGAGCTTTCGTACTGCAATAACAACTGTCTATTGCTTCTATCTATTTGAGAACACACACATACACACACAAACACCTTCAGAAGTAGTGTATATCATCAAGGTATGCTTGAGAATAGGCCACTGTTCCATTATCGTACTTCAGTTATCATAATCATACGTGCGTTGATATTGATAATGATAATGATAACAATAATAATGAAAATTACAATGATAATAACAATAATGATAATAACGATAATAATGATAATAATAATAATGATAAAAATAATAATGATAAGAAACAATGATAAGGAATATGATAATTAGATTGATGATAATGATGATGATAATGATTATAATGATAATACTAATAATGATAGTAATGATAATGATAATAATAACAATAATAATAATAAGTAATGATAATGATAATCGTCCAGCTCACTCCCTAATGACCAAAACAAGTGCTCAACTCCTTCTCAGCGTCCACCAGATACACCACAGTGTTCAGTCCATTTCTTATAACACACCTTGCATCCCAGACGTCCAGCGCCATCCACTATCTTCACCTCCCTCCACAGCAGTCACCTCACTCCCCAAGTGTCATCTAGTCATCACTCCTCCTGCAGCAGGAGAACACATAAGCTTGTTATAATGGATCACTGTTATAATGCCACTCATTGTGAACAGGAGGTACAAGCGCGTAACCTGTGGTTGAGTATAAGCAATTACCTTTACCACAGAGCAGTGGTTATTTCTGCTTGCAAAAGGCCCAAGAATTTATATGGTACTAATTTGATTGATACGGGATTCACAAGACTAATTCATAAATACAATACAGTAATGTATCAGACTGAATTAAAATGTATTCGTTCTATTGATAACTTATTGTTTGTGTGTGCGTGTGTGTGTGTGTGTGTGTGTGTGTGTGTGTGTGTGTGTGTGTGTGTGTGTGTTTAACTGAGATTTTTTGGCCTAATATCAGAGAAGGCCCTGATACTGTAGCGAAGCCTGATACTACAGCAAGCCCTAATACTAAGACGATCCCTGATGCTATAACAAACCCTGATATCATATTAATACCTGATACTACAAAAAAATCCCTAATACTAAACGAAACCTGATACTACAGCGTCCCCTGATAACACAGCGAACCTTGATCATATCATTAAGCCCTGATACTTACAGCAGCCCTGATATAACACACGAACTATGATGTACCCTAATATTGAAGCAAGTCTTGATACACTGGTATACACTAATACTATAGCCACTCCAAACCTATCCCTTTCTCTCCCATCCTATCCTTATCATACGATAGTATTTGACTCTAAAGCAAGGACGACAACAATATCAAGACTGGGCATTAGCATATATGCTAAACGTTTCTTAATTTCCTGGTGGGCCTCATGTATAGCGAGAATGTATGTGGTGGTGTTAGTATTACCCTGACACCTGAGGAAGGCGTTAGAAGATTTACCGGTTGGTGGATGTAGTAGTAGTCGCTTGACGTAGACGGTCTTAATGACCTTGGCAGTTGATAGGCCTCAAGCCCAAACAAACAACCAACCCACCATCAATCTGTTGAACCAGCCAACCAACCAACCATCAATCTGTTGAACCAGCCAACCAACCAACCATAAATCTATTGAACCAGCCAACCAGCCAACCAACCAACCAGCGATCTCCTGAACCAGCCAACCAATCATCGATCTGCTGAACCAACCAACCAACCAAACATCGATCTGCTGAACCAACCAACCAACCAATCATTGATCTACTGAACCAACCAACCAACCAATCATCGATCTGCTGAGCCAACCAACCAACCAATCATCGATCTGCTGAGCCAACCAACCAACCAATCATCGATCTGCTGAACCAACCAACCAACCAACCAACCAACTAACCAACCAACCAACCAATCATCGATCTACTGAGTTTTTGACTGAGATACGACACTGATCTTGATGGAACTGAAGTCGAGTTTAAAATCAGGAAGATCGACGTGCTATGTGAGTTGAGGAACTGAGAATGAGGCCAAGTTTGTGATCCTGGGGGGGGAAATGAAGCTCAAGTCTGCTGGGGGAGCTGGGGACCCCACAGCTGTTTACAGGGCTGAATGGATTACTACCAAACTTATGGAAGGAAACAAGTTAGCAGAGGGCGAGAATAGAATACCTTTTGGCGACCATGATATGTGTGTGTGTGTGTGTGTGTGTGTGTGTGTGTGTGTGTGTGTGTGTGTGTGTGTCTGTGCGTGTGGAGGTGAAAAGGAGGAGGAGGAAGAGGAGGAGGAGGAGGAGGAGTGAGAGAATGAGAGAGAGAGAGAGCGAGAAGAAAAGCGATGGGTAAAGGTGAGAGGAGATATATTGGGAGTGAGACAGATAGAAGTGATCGGAGATGGAAGATGAGAGAGAGAGAGAGAGAGAGAGAGAGAGAGAGAGAGAGAGAGAGAGAGAGAGAGAGAGAGAGAGAGAGAGAGAGAGAGAGAGAGAAGACCTACGAAGGACGAGAGTTCTCTGGTATGCCAGGGTTTGCGTGTGGAGGAGAGTGTGAGCTGGAGAATGCAGGTAACGGGAGGGAACTAAGAAGAAGGAGGGTAAGAAATAAGCTCGATGGAGGAGCGGGAAGCAGGAACAGCAGGTGTGAACACCTGGGGGAGGTCACTTGTGGGATTTCTTGGAGAAATATCAGAACACGTCATATGGGTACAACTCGATGGGAAAGCATATAACAACAGGTGACTTGAACAACTGCTTTATGAAGCGAGGGAAGAAGATTAGTAAGCTACAGGAAGGTAGGGGTGAGTATACGCGTGGACGATATAGCGTGTGAGATGACCGTCAGCGATAATGGAGAGAGATATTTATTTTTTTAGGACGATAACACACAGGGACAGGCAGGCCTAAGTATATGGCAACGGTAGCTGGAGCAGACAGATGATGAAGGACGTCTATTGACGATAGCTAGAGCTAATATATCATACTAATGTACAGTGGAGAATGATAGTAAGGCGTGATAACACTGATCATTATCTGAGAATGATATATGATAATGATAGAGTGTGATGCGATTGATCAGAACAGTGACCTGTGATCATAGCTTCGCAGGAAAGCAGGTGAGGAGAACAGGCAGTCATAGCTGCAAGATATAGCTGGAAAAGATAGCTGACAGTGTTATGGAAGACATGGTACTGTAGATAGCTCATGGAGGAAGAAAAGCTCAAATGATAACAGGCAGATATCCATTATCGGTAACCCGGGATCCTATAGGTCGCGGCGATAACGAAAAAAGATTAGCTTATTGATCATTTGATCGAGTGATTAACTGAGTAAATTAATGAATTAATCTATTACCCTCCACCAGAGTCAGGGTAATCAGGTCAATACACTGAGGAAATCATGGTGCATGATATATTGTGGTCGTGTCTGTCATGAATGAGGATGTGAATTCATGGTCAAATTTCTTCACAGAAATTCCCTCACTCCTAAGCCCAGTGCCATCACACACCCCACTCTAGACTGCCCTTCATATCCCCTTTAACACATTACTCAATCTGACCCACACTTGTGCTCCCAATTCTACACCTGTGTTCTTCAAATAGGGTTCCTCAGAGCCCAAGGGTTTGCGCAAACATCCTTCAAGGTCTTCGCAAACATCCCTCAGGGCCTCGGCAAACCTCTGTTATAATTAGATATATAAAGAACAAAAATAACGAAGTCCAGTTCATAATCAATGAATGGGTTTTTTCTTTTTAATTCGACCTTAAGTAATGGTTGCCACACAAGATTGTCGTGAAGTTTTGATACTTTGCTTAAAGAAAGATGGAAAACGAATGGCTGGAGATGGTCGGGATTTCAGTAAATATTACAAGTTGCTTACAGAACTCTTCCACGAAAGAAGAGGCTGAAAAACTATGTTCATTACTCTTATTCACACTTCTTAATGCTATGATTCACAATTAGATGTTCCTCAAAGCACCATACCCGACATCACACTCCAGACTTCATCTTGTATTCCACGTCATGCTTCACATCAAACGTCTTATCAGATTCCACACGCCACACTTCTCTCTGAACTCCACCTGGGACTCCCCATCCCTCATCCACACTCCACTCCACATTCCCTACACCGCTCCCCCTTCAAGATCCAATTTCGTCCCCCTCTACACTGCACACTCTCACTCCGTGGCCTCTCCTCTCCCCTCCGAACTCCACTCTCCTTCAGGCACTATAAAGATGGGGGATAAAAGAGAGAGAATTTTGCCCTGGATAGGTTCTCTGAGTGTCACTAGCGAGAGGGAGCCAAAGGTCTGCTGCTCCATCTCTTTCCTCCATCGTCAAATCTTTCTCTCACTTGCCCCTCCTTATATTCTAGCAAACTACTTCTTCTCTCTCTCTCTCTCTCTCTCTCTCTCTCTCTCTCTCTCTCTCTCTCTCTCTCTCTCTCTCTCTCTCTCTCTCTCTCTCTCTCTCTCTCTCTCTCTCTCTCTCTCTCTCTCTCTCTCTCTCTCTCTTCTTATCTTCCCCCCAGATCTTGTGGCCTTATATACAATAGTCATTTCTCTCCTTAATATTTTCCCTGGTAAAGAAACGCACCATATTCAATGGCCTTCAGAGAAATTACTTTCTAATTACTTGATATATTAATAATGATTTGATTGCTATCATTAAAGTGAACCTGTATATTCTTAGGTTAATGTCCTGTTGTTGATAGAGGTAATTAGTACTAATTCTCATACGTCTTTTATGAATACCTCTTTCAGTTTCCCATTATAAGTAATATCATTTCTCATTTAAAGTAATCATGGAATCTGTGTAAAATATAAGACTCGAATATAAATAGCTAGACACACCGACCGCATACGCATACATGAATAAGAACGTACAAATGTGTAAGTATATACACATTTCCCGCCCAGTCATAGGCCATGAATCACTTCAGATATTACAACATTCATGATGATTTGCTCTTGTGATATTTCCTGAATGAGGCGTAAGTGTTGCCCCGTCTCTTAACCTTGTATATATGTACCATGTCTTCACTTCTATATATATGCTGGTAACCAGAAGAAAATTGAAACCCAAAAAACACGAGCGCTTTCGCGAATATTCACATCTTCAAGAATCCAGATATATAGAGATACCTGAGGATAAGAATCATCGTCTTGAAAATGCTCGAATTTTGAAAATTTATCTTCATTGTGGCTACCATCATACTCCTCCATCATGTGTTCTTTTGTGATTTACCTGCGCTCCTGTGTATGTATTCACACACAAACATCCCATTCGAAGCCAAGTACCCATTCAACGACCAGCCTCAAGGGGAGGATGAACACTTAGGTTGGTTGTGGACTTCCTACTATGCACAGGATTCGAACCCATCTTTTTCCGAGTTCGGGATGGGGTTAGAAAAGCAAACTAGTACATCACGTGTGTGTTTGTGTCCCCAGAGCCTGCATTAAGTCGGAAGAAGTATTGGCGGAAGGTTTGTCATTCCTCACTATCTGTCCAAGTCAGATATTCAACCCTCCTCCTCCTCCTCCTCTGTCCCGAGCACCCTGGCTGAACTCGTGTACGCTGACTGGACAAACTCAGACCATTACGCTCATCATCCACCGTAACAGATGAAGACGGGAGGATGATCATGGAATTATTTAAGTCCGAGCTGAGCTCTACTTCTTCAGAAAGACTTGACGTAACAGTGAGGGGGGGGGAAAACAACTGGGTTATGGTGACCTCGGGATGAAGAACCTCACAGGCAACGAGTCTAAATTCTTGACTGGCTTGCTAACAAGGTCCGCACTTCGAAGGACGCCCAGTGAATCGACAAGTTTCTGCAAGGATCGGGTGTGATCCTTGCCACCTCGTCGGACAGAGGGAATGGCGAGTCGTTAAGACACAGATGGAAAGGCTAAGTCAGGAACGCGGGCGAGCGTGGTTTATTACAAGGTGTCCTGCGGTAGTTCGTGACGTACGTGTTGCTGGGACGTAGAGAGCGCAGGTTGACGGAGCAGATAGCTAAACACACACCGCTGATTCGGGATGTCGTGTAAGTTTCAACACCAAATGTCATCGACGCAGAAGAATGTGGACATTTTGACGAAAATGGGATGAAGTGTAATTGATACATTAAGAAATTAAACGCTCAGAAAGGCGTTAGAGGCGGTTCATATATGCATGGAAGACTCCGTAAACTACAGACGTGATTTTCTTTTTTTTTTTTGGCTTGGTCCAGGTGAGCGACAAGGTTAAGAAGTGAGTAGACGAAGGGAGGAAGAGGGGCACAGCCGTCAAACTCGTGGTTGCTCTGTATGGGAAGGTGTCTTTCCCAGCGCGAAGTCATCCCTCTGAAGACCTGTGTTCAAGAAGTAACACAAGTCGTCATAACTGTGTTCATCATCAGCCTCGCACAGCGCAGTGTGGCTTGCTACACACACACACACACACACACACACACACACTATCCTAAGACGATCTGACCTCGTTCATACCTCGTCAGAGCCAAATATAGTATCATGGGCAATGCTGTTAAACTCATTTAAGCTAATTTAACCTTAGTAGCCAGTTACTGCAATGTGTTTATAGGGCAGTTAAGTGTAAGGGGTCATATTACGACACAGAGGATCACAAAAGAACAACTTACAGTCCTTTCAAGATTTGATTAATGTCACTGGAAGTCATACATTTCATTCAACGTCGTTGAGTATGCTGGTATCTACAGATTCATTTCCACTCTCCTGTTGGAATAGAGAGAGAGAGAGAGAGAGAGAGAGAGAGAGAGAGAGAGAGAGAGAGAGAGAGAGAGAGAGAGAGAGAGAGAGAGAGAGAGAGAGAGAGAGAGAGAGAGAGAGAGAGAGAGAGAGAGAGAGAGAGAGAGAGAGAGGAGTAACATACGAGATAACATCGGTGGGAAAGCCTTAGACCCAACGTTGAGAAGTCAGAATAAGAGGAGCGTGTGGTGCCACCACCGACGCTGCTCCTCCCCCGAGGGACTGGCCATAAATACTTCAGGACTCTGGGTGTGTTGCAACGGTGAACAACATCTTGTTGTAGTCGCATCACGAGTTACCCTGGTCACCGACACTGCTCCCTCCCTCAGCCCAGATCCAACACACTCATCAGGTCGCTCCACTTACAGCGACACTCCCCTCTCCCTTCCCCCTTCTCTCTCTCTCTCTCTCTCTCTCTCTCTCTCTCTCTCTCTCTCTCTCTCTCTCTCTCTCTCTCTCTCTCTCTCTCTCTCTCTCTCTCTCTCTCTCTCTCTCTCTCATCATGTTCCCCTTCCCTCCTTGCTGCACCTCTTTCAAACTCATTTCATGCAACCTCATTCATCCTACTTTGCCGTTATCTCATCATTCTCCCTCCCTCCCTCCCTCATTATGCGCTCCACATTTCACAACGTCTCCTCCATGACCACTTCTTTCCTTGGTCCTCTTCTTATATTACAGTCTCTCATTACGCACCCTCCCTTACCAGGCGCTTCGTCTATCACCACGCCATCTCTACGCCCTTCTTCCTAGATGTCCGCTCTACCACACACACACGCTATCACCTCCC
Source organism: Panulirus ornatus (assembly GCF_036320965.1). NCBI lineage: Eukaryota > Metazoa > Arthropoda > Malacostraca > Decapoda > Palinuridae > Panulirus > Panulirus ornatus. The sequence continues at coordinate 8,455,974 of NC_092275.1, read as the reverse complement.
TACATCTCCTTCACCACCATTCCTACACTCCCTGTGTTATCCTACACTGCCCTATATCACCATTACCTCCCTGTGCCCCGTCCAACATCGAAACCTCACCACCGACTCCCTACACACCCTCTTTTTATACACTCCCTGCCTCACCACAGCCTCGCTACACCCTCTGACTCATTATAACCTCCCTATACACGCTTCGTCTTACCATTACCTTACCACACACCCCACTTGATCACACTCCCTGCCTCCCTCGGGCCTTCTGATTCAGTACCTCACCCTGCGCTGAGTGTGGGAGATACAATTACTTTAATGTACAATACCTTTTTTTAAGATAATTTCCTGTGATGAAAATATGATGGAGATAAACACCACTTATCGTTATGTCTGTGAGAGTTAGTAAATCTCTTTCCCCAACCCTCTCATGCACGACATTTATTGGAGTCTCGCTAAGGAAGTACTTTTGGACAGCTCAATGGTTAACAGAGCATATGGCCTTGTTCCCTTGCCATTGTGGATCAAACTAATTTAAACAGAGCATTCATCTAAAGAGAAGAGCGATAATCTAGCTCGAGAGTAGACTTTAAGACTTACCATGACTTACAGCTATGTCAAGATTTGAGTCTCAAGCCTTTAGTCTATTACACTGATGCATTAACAGTTACTAACACTGATAGACAGTACCTTATCTTTAGTGACAGTGCTGGTAAGATGCACCAGTCTATCCTATTTTTGATTAGCTTTTGGTTACTTGAACCTAACTTGGCTATCATCTGACTGTAAGGTTCTGTTGTTTTGGTTTAATTGTCTATCAACTTTGTGATGGCAAGCACACTTGAACCTAAAAGTCACAAGCCAGAAATGGACATGAATTGTCATTCTACGTTTCTTTGCATCTTTGGCGAATCTTGTATTCATGTTCAGATCCTTTAAAGCTTTGCTCATAGATTCGTGACTGAGTTAAGATTAAGTAGTTTGGACCATTAAGTTACTAGAATCTACATGATCTTTAGCAGTAAGCTGGTCTACAGACCTGTCTCCTCTCAAGACCGCTGGGATAAGAAAAAGAATACCTTAGAACCCTTTTCAAACCTCTTTATATCATTCGCAGCAAAGTGTTCTACGCAGGTCATTGAATTGAACTCTTTACATCCAGCAGAGGAAAGGTTTAACAAGGATTCTTACTGGTGCCAAAGGCTATATGATATAAAGAATAAGTGAGATGAATCTGAAAAGAAATGATGTTTTAGTAAATGGTTATTATATCAAGTGACATCTATGAACAGCACTGAATGTTTTTTCATCTGATACAGTGAACCAAAGAATACTTGACTGATAGAACATAACATACGGGACATTAGAGATGATGTTTTATTTTTTTTCTGACACACCTTGGGCACTTCAGGTTAGAGGAAACAAATATGGCGACTTAAAGTGATATTAGACGAACGATCGCAGATCCTGAAGAACACAATTGCAGTATTGGCAATTATGCCAGTTGTGTGTATGTGTGTGTGTGTGTGTGTGTGTGTGTGTGTGTGTGTGTGTGTGTGTGTGTGTGTGTGTGTGTATACATTATCTCAACAAAGCAAATTATGTTTGATAGCTCAACGCAGACACAAGTCTCTGGTTTCACAGTCACCAAGGCATCAAGCTGGGTAAGCTTTCTTCAAGCTTTACAACACCATTGAGTCATACTGTTCATCTAACTTATTTACTTGAAGACTTGAAATGCATTTCATTAATACCAAAGTGCAAACAAGTGGCTTGTAAGCATAATTCCATTTTTTTTCTAAGAACTTAGTTCTCCTTTCTTCCAGAAAGCCTTGGGAACGGCTTTCCACTCTGAGCAAAATAGACGACCCTTTAAGAACGACAGAAAGCAACGAGGATACAGAGACACAGTGACTGGCAGATCCATGACACGATCAGACACACGTTCACATTGTAACGTGGAACGAGTGAACTAACATTAATGTGAGAGGAAAATGACCGTCCTACTGTCGTGTGAATTTCAAGATGGAACGAGGGTGTGCAAAACACATATTCATGCTCACTACGAACGTTGTATATGATTATGTAAATGAAAAATAGGGGAGAAAGAATACTTCCCACGTATTCCCTGCGTGTCGTACAAGGCGACAAAAAGGGGAGAGGGAGCGGGAGGCCGGAAATCCTCCCCTCCAGCTTTTCCAAAGGAAGGAAGAGAGAAGGGGGCCAAGTGAGGATATTCCTTCTTAGACAAGCTTAGTCCTCTGTTCCTAACGCTACCTCGCTAATGAGGGAAATGGTGAATATGTATGGAATATATATATATATATATATATATATATATATATATATATATATATATATATATATATATATATATATATATATATATATATATATATATATATATATATATGACGCCACCTAGAACCTCTTAACCTCACTGCTACACCTCATGTCCCTCCATTTTGCCTGCAACACGTCACACACCCTGTGCAACATCATAGTGCCCTATAGCACATCACCGTGGCCTGTAACATGACCCACATCCTGTAGGGCGTTACAGCGGCTTGTAACACACCACAGACTACCTAACATGCCCTGCGACACATTACGCACCCAAGCCCAGATCAGACGCAAGTGTAACATAACACATCGTGTGGGTCATGACACATATGATTATAAACATGGTAATCAGATTATAACCCATGGAAAGTGATCGAAGCCCAAAGTTTCGCGTTGTATGTTCTTGTTCAGGGAATTCAGTCCTTCTCTTGTACCCATCAAACATTATCGAACCCTGTCACCCTTGGTTCCCGATAAGGAGGGCTAAATATAACATTTTCACCTCTCTGCGTCCAGGAAGTATCTATGTGAGAACCACGTTGATCACATCTATTGACGAGGTTAGACGAATCACATTGGAGAATATCATACCTCTTTTACGTCCCAGTAGCGTGAGCTGTAACATGTCCAAAGTCGACAGGGTTAGAATTGTACTTTAATGAGCCAGACCTACGCTCCATTTGTCTGCATTTGGTTATATTCCTAGGGCTTTGTTCGAGTTTACGTAACGTAGACAAGTTTTACAGGACACGTGCGATTATAGTCAAACCTAACCTAATCTAATGTAAAGTGTCCTTGGTTGAAATAAGTAGAATGAGTCTGGTTCTTTTCGAAAGTATAACAGACCATGTTACCGCAGAGCATTCTCCTGTATATATGACAACCATCCAAACCCATTGTGTGGGATGATCAATCGTGAGCTGGTATATATATATATATATATATATATATATATATATATATATGGAGAAGCCTTACCAAGCCTTCTCTGAGCACCTCTCCGAACAGCAAAACAAATTAAAGGAAAAAAAAAAGAAGTTTTCTCTTCTTTTTTCCGTCCGTTTGCTTAGCTTGTTCTATTATTTTCCTGCATATCTACGAGAGGGAGAGAGACAATGGTCCCCAGGTAACACAAATAATTTCTATACAGTAATGGCCATTATTGTACTTACATGGGTCATTTCCTTGTCCTCGACTAACGATCAATTATCAACACACAACGCTGGGTATAAATCTCCAATCAATTCTTTGTCGACATTTTATTTTTTTTTTCGCAAAAGTAGATTCATCCAGCGAGTCGCTGTCTTTGAGGATGATAACATCTACGTATCTACGGTTCATCATTTGGATAAGAGATTCTTGAATGATCAAATATGTTTTTTTCCCTTGATTAAAAAGATCATTTGATAACTGCATATATAATCTTTATATTGAAATGTCATATTATTATTTTTTCATTGTTAATAATCCAGTGAATTACCTTTTAGCGATTAAATATTTGGATATTATTTGATAGAACTCAATTATGCTCGGATTAACTGTACATTTTCTGGGCTAAGTGAATGCACATAGTTGTATATTATGGTTGTGTGCATGTATATGGTTCTATACGCGCGTATGTATGTTACTGTGAGTGCATCTATGCATCTGAATTTGTATAGTTTGTATGGAGGTGATTGGCTTGTATGCTTGTTGGTGTGTGCAGATGTGTGTCTTTATGCTTGTGTATGTTTGCGGCCATGTGTATGGTCATACATATTTGTATGGATATGTGAAATATGAATTTCTATGATTGTTGCCATGTGTATGACTACGCTTGTGCAAACTGACCACGACGCATTCAAGGGCCACCCACGGTGAAGCACAAAGGTTCGAATCCTGGTTTGGTAGTGGGTCCTCAGTCAACCTAGCATATATATATATATATATATATATATATATATATATATATATATATATATATATATATATATATATATATATATATATATATATATATATATATATGATCACACTTGTCCGTGAAGATAGCATGAAGGTGAAATCGCACTTCAGTAGTTCATACAATTTTGTTTAACATGTAATTTTTCCGTACATGTGGCACGACATGTTTTCTGGAGACAATCCACCTCATCAGCTGCCAGTACTTAACAAATGTATTCAAATCCCAACTTCACGTGATTTCCGTCGTCCAACACCAATCTTTCCAGGCCAAGCACCGTCTGCTATGTCTGGTCGTAATCCTTGTATGGGAGAGTGATTAAGGGGGGTCAGGTGGAGGGGGTTGACCTGGGTAGCTTGTCATGAACAACTTTTTTTATGTTTTCATGTTTCGTCAATTTTTTTCGTGATGATTTAGTTACTGCTAGGATGGGCTTAGTATTATCATCATTACTATTATCATTATCATTATTATCATCATTATCATCATTATTTATTATTATTAACACTATCATTATTATTATTGTCACTATTATTATTAATATTAATATTAATACTATTATCATTATTATTAATATTAATACTATTATCATTATTATTATCATTATCATTATCATTATTATCATCATTATCATTATCATTATCATCATTATCTTTACTTCCCGTTCCTCAGAACCTTACCTTACCTCCTGTGCTTCTGTTCGTGGTCAGATCTCCCTCCATCCTCATATCTGCTTATGTCCTCCCCGCCCTCCTCCAGCCCCTCAACTTTAACAGGAAAATTACCCGAGGACCTGGAGGGGCATGCTGAAGACGACACGACTTCCATGATAACATGATAAGATATTAGATACTTTAAAAGGAGCATCCAATTTTTTCTTTTTGTTTTGTTACTTTTCCTTTTTAGACCTGAAAACTACTTCTACCCCTCCCCCCACCTCTCTCTTCTCTCTCTCCCCCTTTATGAGGCATATGATACCGAGACATCATTCGTGACGTACCAGTTAGGTTTGCGTAGGTCGATGGCATAGGTTCGAATTCTGGTTGCGGTAGTCGATCCACAGTCAACCCAGCTGTTCATCCTCACATATGTGGCTGGTCCATGAATTGGGTACCTGGCTTTGGTTAGGATATTTATATATGTATATATCGTTCCTGAAATGGCTCCGATGAAAACATTCAGTTGACCGTTATGTTTCAGCTAACATAGAAAAAAAACAAGCTAAACTAACAAAAAAATTAAGAAAATTAGAAATAGAAATGCCAAAGTTAACGTTGGAAATCTGGTACAACAAAGATGACAGACACCTGTATGTAGCGGAGGAGGTATACAACGGAAGAGCTAACCATGTTTGTTTTTCTTATGGTCCAGTCCGGAGATATAAACAAACACACACACACACGTGTGTATTCCATTCATTAGGGAGACTGTTAGCTCGACCTCACGTTGAGGGACATATGTCCTGCCACACTCGCGTCATCAACAGATGCATGTTGACAACGTCATGTTAATAACTTCATATCAAGTCATCACTGACACGTCCCAAGGCTTCAACTCTATGTCGACAGCATCACTTCGACAGGTGTAAGTTTGCCTCGTCACTTCTACAGGATCATGTCGACTCCATCACGTCGATAGTTCGATATTCACACTCTCACTTCCACAGAATCATGTCGACTCCATCGCGTCGATAGTTCGACATTCATACCTTCACTTCCACAGGATCATGTCGACAGCTTCGCGTCGAGAGCCTTGCGCCAACAGGATCAAGTCGACAGCAACATATCAAAAGCTTAAATTTCATTATATGATATAGAACGGTGTCGAGCACCATCATTTGCCTATTACTATTGACGGGACGTCATTACGCTAATGGCCATGGGACAGCTTAGAGAGAATATTGCAAAAAAAAAAAAAAAGCTGCAAGTGCTTTAGATCCTATGAGGGAGCTCCCTCAATTAGAGCTGGAGGAAAGCTTGATGCTGGAGTCCACAAGTAAACTTAAGCTTGACCAGAATGTATCTATATAAATGTGTTATGATAAGGGGATTTTCTCCCTTTTTTTCAAGGGAAGTAGTATTTGTCTCCTAGGAGGCTGTACTGAGCTCTGTGGGGTTATACTGGACTCTGGGAAGGCTTTATTGGACTCCTGGTGGCTATGCTGGACTCTGGGGAGCCTGTACTGGACTCTGGGGAGGCTTTACTGGACTCCTGGGGGCTATGCTGGACTCTGGGGAGGCTGTCTGGACTCTAGGGAGGTCGTGCTCGACTCTGGGTAGGCTGTACTGGACTCTGGAGAGGCTCTTTGGACTCTTGTGGGCTATGCTAGACTCTTGGGGGCTTTGCTGGACTCTGGGGAGGCTGTACTGGACTCTGGGGAGGTTATACTGGACTTTCCTGTAGTTTTTTTACAGTCACTAAAGACCAGAGTACAGTTCCCTGCAGTGTTACTAGCAGGTGCTGTAGATTCCTACAGTCATCGTGTATGATCGTCGAACTTCATTTATGTCACAGGTGCCTCACTAACTGTCCTTCAGGACACTACCGTCACTAGGAGGGCTAGTGACGGTATAGAACGTGCCTCCCTGGCGAGCTTTCTATCTCTGTTTAACTCCTGTCTAACCCACACGCACGGCGATGAAACTCAGTCCACAAATGCCTACTTCATCTCCATCTTACATACAACCCTTGACAACACGTAGCTCCCACAAATCTCTTATCTAAACCTCTTTTTTTTTTCTATCAACTCTCTTTTCTACATCTTTTTTCCACATGAAACGTATAGCTGAGCATCATCATGATGTCTCACCGGCTCTGTGTCGCAACGACATGAACGGACGAGGGATGGTGGTTGGTGAGCTGTTTCCAGGCACCTCCTTGACGGACATCAGGCGACCAGGCTCCAACACCACCTTTTACCGACATTGGTTCTATACCCGGCTCTCTGAGTGTCCACTGCTGCAATAATTGCGGTCTCACATCCAGTCTTTCCCCTTCTGGCCACTATCTGTTTACTTCTGCATCGTTTTTTTTTTCTTCTTGAATCTCAACTCTCTAAGGTTGCTTCCCATTTTCTACTGTCAGATATCTAACTATAGTTATCATTATTGTACCTACTCCGACCATTTGACGTCCTACCTCATATGTTACCTTTCTCGCATGAGCTGAGATCCTTTATCCAGGGGACTTATCAGTACACCACAATAAAGGGATTGGTTCTACTTGGGATGATGTCCTTTCCTTTTATTTTCTCCTGAACACTATATCAAAGGATTTGTCCCCAGGTGGCAGAAGCATCCCGTGCTATTTCATTATAAGAAGCTTGATCGAAACGAATTTTTATGAAAAGAATCACAAACTGTACGAAGGATTAGAGAGCAAGGGGCATTCAGTGCCTATCAATCTAGTTCTGTGATGTGTACGTGATGGAAATAAGGACGCGGGCGGGAGGAGTTAGGCTGAAGGGGGAAGTGTGGTGAGGAGAAGGGGAGAGGAAGGATAAGGAGAAAGATAAGGGGGGGAATGGAATAGTCCAGTGGGTATATTATGAATATAGACGAGGTCAGAAAAGCTTATAGTGTTTCATAGATCAGGCGTGGACGAGGCTGTTAATCACAGGGAGTGTTGAGGGCTCAACACATGGCCGGATAATGGTTGAACTTGGATCATTAGCTACGGCTTTGCCCTCAGTGCTACCACATAACAGTGATAATCCCGCCCAGAGATCCTACTTCTGCCCCTTATAACTTGGCAGAGGGTCTTCTCTGGCTACACTGAGGTACTTCTGGTCAAGACTTTCCCTATTAGTCTGGGACGATCACTGCCTTTTTTTTTTCCTAGGCTCAGTGTCTTCCTGGGGTTCTGCAAGTCTGAGTTCTGTGATCAATCCTATTCTTGCCTCACTCGTTCCCGTATCTTAAGTTCAGTATTGATTTGATATCATCTAATTTCGGGTCGTTCTCGAAGTAGGCTTAGTTGTCCTCGCTCAGAGACAATCTAGGCTGGTATGTGCCTCAATCAGACACCTATTATCACACTAGAGTGAAGAATTCTTGTATCCTTGGCCCAAAAATTAGTCCTAATTATCTCCATCTCGGATGAAAGAAAAAAAGTACAAGAAAAAGAGACTAAGAAATAATCAGATTTCTGCAGGTGTCCGTCGACCTGCCTCTGAAAGGAAAAGGGAGAGGCGAAAGAGGGAGGAGAATTCCGCAGCGTAACTGTTCGTGGGAAGAAGGAAGTATCATAACAGCCAATCCTCGAGTTGTCGGTCTCCACACAGAAACTGTAGGAAGCAGCAACCAAACGCGTGCCACGGGTCCAAACCATAGAGCTGGGAACACGTAACTTGTTCATGAGAACAGTGGCTAAAATGATAACAGTAGATTAGGGAGACAGTGGCAAAATGCAACTTACGGAAAGGAAATGTTGAAGAGAGGTGATGCCAGGGGAACTAATGAGACGGAACGCTTTTGGCTCGGCTGTAGTTAAGAGAGGGGTAGAGGGTGAGATGGTATAGGGCCAGTGGGAAGAGATGGGTGTGGAGGATTAGAATGAGATTTATCCAAAGTTGAATCAGAGGATAACGAGATGCTTAAAAGAACGACTTTGTCAATTGTAGAGTTTGCAATGAATTGATCAGGTCAGACGAGATTGGAAAAAGTTGAGGTACAGAAGTTCATGGAGAGGCTTTTGGTTAAGGACAAAAAAGTATTTCTCTGTAGAAGAAGGAGAAATCAAGTAAGCACCATTTCTCTTTTTGAAATTGCGTTTGGCTCTTCGGAAAACAGCTTTGCAGCGTTTCCAAGTAGAAGTGAAGGTAGAGTGGATTTCGGGATAAGAGAAGAGTTTCATGGTCCAGTACGTATGTGTTTGACACGACAGGTATCAATGCAGGAGCGATCACACCTCGACTGAGGAGAGAAAAACTTGGGTATAGGACTCCATCCCAGTCAAGATAACCTCAGTTATGTGGCAAAGCTGGTGTTTGGAGGAGGGGATAGAAAATGGGCGTGCCCAATCGGATTTAACAGCTTGCTTTCAAAGGACCCTAAAGGATCAAAAATAGTGAATGAATAATAGGAGGGTTCAAAGGTCTATAAGAGGTCAAGTGTGGTAGGAGTGTGGTCGGGACAATCGGGAACTAGCTGGAGTCTTTAATTGATTGTACAAGATCATTAAGGAGAGAAAAAGAAAGGCCTTGGCTCCATCAAGATCATCCTGGTTGGAACCTGATGTACATTGAAATCCCCTGTACAGGGAATTTCAGCGCGTGGATGTTAAGAAAGCAGGGCTTCGTGGCACAGAGTAGTACGTTGCTGGAGGAAAGGAAGGAGAGAGAGAGAGAGGGGGGAGTGTTGTTGTTATCAGAAGGTGGAAAAAGGTCATTAGCCAGACGATATCAAAGTTAGGAGGCTCAAGATCCAGGGGGGCGAGCAATAGGTGTTTCTGTACTACAGCAAGAACAAACTCCACACTTGGAGCAGAACCGATGATAAGAGATGATAGCTGGAGATCTGGTAGTGCAGAGGAGAAGTAGCCTTGAACAGGTTGGGTTTCAGAGAGATCGGGTCAGGTGAGGAGGTAAAAAGATGGTGCTCGACGGAGTGAAAGTTCGAATCAAGACCTCGAATGTTGCAGAAATGAAGAGAAAAAATAGTCATGTCCTGGAGCTATTGGTATGAAAATAGGGTGGATCCCAGTCGCATGGTGGCGGTCAAATGGGCCCTTGAGATCCATCAATACCTCTCGACCGCTGGCGTCGCGCCGACGAGGAATCATTCGATGGCTATAATGCCGCAGATTTTAAGACAGTGACAAGTGAGGCAAAGAAATAGAAGAAAAGAGACAAAGACGTGTGTGTGTGTGTGTGTGTGTGTGTGTGTGTGTGTGTGTGTGTGTGTGTTGTGTTTTGTTCAGTGTTGTGTATGAGAAAATGAATACGCGGAATTTGGATACCAGCAACCTACGTGTGACTGAGGTAAAGAGGGAAGAGAAACATAGCGATCTAGGCCAGACTGGGAGTACGCGACAAACGCCGCGGTGCTAGCTCGCTGCACCTTAGCCACTATTCCTCTCCAGAACCAGGAGATAGTACCTCCCTAGTCGGTGGTTTCCTGCCTTCCACTACTATTACTACAGGAGAATAGCAATATTTACAGCTATTTACGTCATTTACATCTGTGAAATAATCCTTGATATACCCATTACTCGAAACTATCATTATGCCACTCAGACCTCAAGGGCATGAGGACAATACAGATCATAAACACTAGAGGTTCCTATATGTTGCTATAAGCAAGTGTCACAGGAAACTAATAGTCAATGTAACCATCTTCAGCAATTTACATGTCGCTAGGTGTCCTCCTAAGACTCATACATACTCTGGACTCCAAAAATAACTGTTGTCTTTGACCGGTGCAAAAAAATGTTGTATGCTGGATTATCCCTAGAGAGATATGTACGATTTCGCATTTTCGATTGTAAATATATTGTCTCCTCCATCATGCTTGATATAAAGGAATGTTGTTTTTAGGTGAAATTTTTACTGTGCCCGGATTACCATCTGAATTGAGGATTACATTATTTTTGGCTACAGTTGGAAGAGGATTGAGGCAGCTTTGTGGAATTCATAACCCACGTTTGCTTTCTACTCACACCACACTGATCTCTGAGTTTCATATCTCTTCCTTTATCACAAACAGCCTCGAAGGGACTTAATGATCTGTTGCTATATTTTTCATTTTCCCTTTGTATCACTAGATTCAGTGTTGGAAATTAAGTGAAATATAGCACTGTTGGTAGCCACTTCAGGTGAAGTTATATTCGGTGGGTCACCGTTGCACTGTACTTAGACATAGGTTGTAAAAACACTAATATATGCAGGGAACAACAGACTGGTGTGTCTGTACCTGAAACGTTCACCACCACACACAATATACCCAATGATAAGGTGACCTTCATTGACTGGTAATACAGAAAGTATATGTTCATTACGCCCCCGGGATAGCAGCAAATGTTAATTGTGGTTACAAGGGGAAAGTAAATAAATGGTGTTTGTATTGACAGGTATATGGGGATAGCGTCTGGTAGTCACTCTTAGACCAACACAAATGAAACTGATAATGTAGATGACATCACCTACCCTATGAAGGTAACAAAGTCAAATAATGAATTCTGCTGTGTATAACCTTATGGACAACTAGAAACCAAAGCAGTTATCTCGTGGATAGAGACGCATTGTTCTCTTCTCTCGTACGACATTCTTGCAATTCCACATTTGTCTCTCCCTCAATCGCCGTACATTCCCAACCACCTATGCCTAGCTGGACAATACTCTCATAAACCAGAAGAGAAATACAGTTTGGAAAGTTTAGTTGATGAGACTTTGAAAGCTGCAACCAAGTAGGTAGAAATATCTTTTAAACTCTCTCTCTCTCTCTCTCTCTCTCTCTCTCTCTCTCTCTCTCTCTCTCTCTCTCTCTCTCTCTCTCTCTCTCTCTCTCTCTCTCTCCATCTGACGGAGTACTTACCCAACTACAAGTATTTACTTCGGGATTCCATTAAAGCAGTCTAAGAGAGAGAGAGAGAGAGAGAGAGAGAGAGAGAGAGAGAGAGAGAGAGAGAGAGAGAGAGAGAGAGAGAGAGAGAGAGAGAGAGAGAGAGAGAGAGAGAGAGAGAGAGAGAGAGAGAGAGAGAGAGAGAGAGAGAGAGATGCATGGGCGTTAGGTAGCGTTAAGAACAGTATATATATATATATATATATATATATATATATATATATATATATATTTTTTAAATTTTCCAAAAGAAGGAACAGAGGGGGCCAGTTGAGGATATTCCAAAAAAGGCCCAGTCCTCTGTTCTTAGCGCTACCTCGCTAACGCGGGAAATGGCGAATAGTTTAAAAGAAAGAAAGAATATATATATATATATATATATATATATATATATATATATATATATATATATATATATATATATATATATATACATACATTTTACGTATATATGTACATATACTGAAGTTTGTTACTGACACAATTACATAAACATATGTATTTAAAATTTAATTTCAAAAGTTTTTTTTTCCCCTCCTCCCAAGAAATCTATAAGTTGATAGATAACTTGGGAGACACCTTCTCCTTTCCATCGGTACATCTCGTATGGAAAGCAACAGAAAATGTCATCTTCAAAACAGGTAAGTCTCGTTCTCCAAGTCCAATATGATCCTCGGAGAGGGATCTCCTGATCCCTTTTAGTCTTGTCCTCTGAAGAAACTCTCAAGTCTGAGAGAAGCTGAGACGTATCACAACCGATGCTTTCCTCTGATTTCCTTGGAGTCTCCTCCTCTGACAAGGAGGCTCAACATATGAGTGAGACAGAGATAACAAAACCACCACCATTATCATTTGGAACGAACTTGCAAGGGGAGAGATATCCCATGTTCTCCTCTTCACAGAGATCACCATCGACTGGAGACAGTTTTCTTCTTCACCTGATCTCTCAGTCTCTTGTCTCCATCTCTGCATCAAAGAAAATCAAAAGGAACTCAACATATTTTCTCCTGCTGGGTTCTCACTCTACGAACACTTTTAAGTGCTTTAGGCCGGGTAGGGTTTCTCTTGCACACTCTCTCATATTCCAAATTTTCTTGTGAAACACGAGGTATTCTCCACTTCCTCTTCTCGCGCTCAGTCTTAACCTGAGCCAACCGTTTGGCGTAACGATGCAGTTGGAAAATGGAGATGTAATGGTGGAAGGGGAGGGAGGAAGATGGCCCTGCATCGACGTCGACCTCATCAAGGGAGGGGGATGCTTCGGGGGATGAGCTATCAATCTCAGAGTCTATGTCGCTGAAGGAGACATCGAGACTCAGTGGCAGAGCAATGTCGATTTCTTCAGGTTTGAAGCCACTCTCGATGACTGGTTTGGTGACGAAAGCCATCTCGGTGATTCATGTTTTTGTGTGTGTGTGAGCAACGAATACACCACAATATCCCAGATGCAAATTTAGGCAAGGTCCGTCAAGAGTAGTGGAGTTATCTTAGGAGAATAGGAGTAGTGGAGTTATGTAAGGAGAATAGGTGTAGTGAAGATATGCCACAAACCTCTCAATCACCACCCACTAGCTTATAATGAGAACTGAGTGTACCTGACCTACCCGAAAAGGGCGTAAGTGAAGGTGAGGGTGTAGTGAAGATAGTAAATGACCTAATCTTTTATAACTGACCTAAACTTCAAATGCTTTAAGGTAAGGGTGTAGTGAAGTCAGCGACTGACCTAATCATATGTACCTGACCTACCTGGCAAGGGCATAAGTGAAAGTGAGGGTGTAGTGAAGATAGTAAATGCTGGCAAGGGCGTAAGTGAATTATGGGTGTAGTGAAGATAGTAAATGCTGGCAAGGGCGTTAGTGAATTATGGGTGTAGTGAAGATAGTAAATGCTGGCAAGGGCGTTAGTGAATTATGGGTGTAGTGAAGATAGTAAATGCTGGCAAGGGCGTTAGTGAATTATGGGTGTAGTGAAGATAGCAAATGCTGGCAAGGGCGTTAGTGAATTATGGGTGTAGTGAAGATAGTAAATGCTGGCAAGGGCGTAAGTGAATTATGGGTGTAGTGAAGACAATAAATGCTGGCAAGGGCGTTAGTGAATTATGGGTGTAGTGAAGATAGTAAATGCTGGCAAGGACGTTAATGAATTATGGGTGTAGTGAAGATATTAAATGCTGGCAAGGGCGTTAGTAAATTATGGGTGTATTGAAGATATTAAATGCTGGCAAGGGCGTTAGCGAATTATGGGTGTAGTGAAGATAGTGAATGACCTAATCTTTTGTAACTGACCTAAACTTCAAGGGCTTTAAGGTAAGGGTGTAGTGAAGTTAGCGACTGACCTAATCTTTCGTACCTGACCTACCTGGCAAGGGCGTAAGTGAAGATAAGGGTGTAGTGAAGTTAGTAAATGACCTAATGTTTTCTACCTGATCTACCTGGCAAGGGCGTAAGTGAAGGTAAGGGTGTAGTGAAGTTAGCAAAAGACCTGACTTACCCGGGAAAGGCGTAAGGGAAGGAGAGGGTGTAGTGAACTTGGCGTAAGTAAAGGTAAGGGTGTAGTGAAGTTAGTAAATGACCTAATGTTTTGTACCTGATCTACCTGGCAAGGGCGTAAGTGAAGCGAAGAGTGTAGTGAAGTTAGCAATTGACCTAATCTTCTGTACTTGACCTCCTGGCAATTTGGTCTCCCACTTCTCGTTCCCTCCATATCTGACACATATATCCTCTTTGTCAATCTTTCCTTTCAACAAAGGAATGCTTTGCCTAATGAATAACGTCCTTCCAGTAACTACGTGCAGTGATAAATGCTTAATGGGAGTCGAAGGAAGGAGAGTATTTCCCAAGTCTGATATGCTTGATCCCTTGTCTGAATGGGCCCCAGAGCAGGAATGGTTCAACCATGGATTCGATGAAGAGCTCGTCCTCGAGGAGAGTGGATAAATGCTTCCATTCCCGCATTAATAACCTCTGCTATGCCTATGAAACAATGAAGATTAGGGTTAGAGTAATACAAAGTGAACCAAGATAGATTCAAACCTGGTCAATGTTGGGCCTTCCCTGGTTCTACTTTAGCTAATGCAGGAAGCAGTGAAGACATGGGCTTAGTAAACATGAACATCCATCATTAAGCAATGACAATTATAAAGAAGGTAAGGAATGTGCTTAGGAAGAAAGTGTAATAAGAAAAATGGTGTAATGATTTTTTTTAAACAAAATTATTCAGTTTAAAAGTCAAGACGATGGTTAGCCAAAAAAAAGCAAAATAATAATGATAATAAAAACAGAATAAAATAATAATAATAATAATGATAATAATGATAATAATAATAATAATGATAATAATAATAATAATAATAATAATAATAATAATAATAATAATAATAATAATAATAAATAATACCCCAGGTTGGTCGTCAGGGTCTGAACCTTATCAAAAACAAACCCAGCTTCTTCCTCAAGGTCCAAGCCTCACCAACTACCACCCCAAGTTGTTTCTCAACATCTGAACCTCCTCAAAAGGTGAGAGTGGCGGAGGGAGCGGGCGAACTCCACCAGGTTTGCCACCCTGCTGTGGGGAGTTTCCATAATACGCTGCAGCCACAAAACCCGGATAAACCATTTCAGATGTGGTTTTTCTGCCCCACAACGCTTCTGACCATCACCTTTTTCTTCTCTCTGTCCATCTCCATCCTCAACTTCCTCATCATCCAAAGGGATTACCACAAACTTTCCCCCTTCAACCTGTGGCAAGCATTCCTCGCGCCTCACTTCCCCCACAATGTCACTCAACTTCAGGTCCATTACCACATCCATATCAACATATGCGTCTCTCCTGACGTCGCGCACGTCTCTGACATCATCCTGCACAACGCTGACATCGTCAGCCACCACGCTCACATCCTCTGATGCCACCCTGGATCCCCGCCATGCCTCAATCCACCACCAGCAAGTGAAGCTCCACAATGTCACCCGAGCAAACCACCACCAGTATCCCACGCTGGACAGTTCCTCTTCACACCATTCAAACTCGCTCCGCTCAACTATTCCCATCTCCTCAAGAGGCCACTGCACTTGCATATAATACAGGACCGAGATCAACCTGGATGCGGTGTTGTCGCCGTAAGTGATTGCGTATCCGTACCAGAAGGTAAGGATGGTATATGCTGCTTTCCGTGAGAATACTCCTGCCACGCACACCACCACGGGAGCTACTATCAGCAAACCACACACCCACAGTGACACGAATGCTTCATCCTGGTCCTGCTGGGTAAGTGTCTTACCAAATAGGCCTCCAGATGGAATGAGTTCTACTCCAGTGTAGATCAGGCAGCCACAGTCCAGCACAATTATTATCAGAGAAACCAACTGGAATACCCAGAAGAGCAGAGTGTCACACACGAAGGTCATTATCGATTTTTGATATGTGCTTCGCACTACTCACCCACAACACTCTATATCCCACTTAGCAAAAACATATTTAGCTGACATGAGATGCCAGACATAACATTTTTCAGATGATTATTTTGACAAGATATATCGCACTTATGCAGAAAAAATATAAAGGTAAAAAAACAACACATATATATGGTGCTATGGATGTTCACATAAGCATAACGTAGTGGAAATGAGATTGTAATAAAGTTATCAGCTAATACGAAAGAATAGTGAGGATAATGTTATAGTGAAGATAACCTTACCCACTCAGACAGAATATATAAGTGAGGATAATGTTATAGTGAAGATAACCTTACCCACTCAGACAGAATATATAAGTGAGGATAATGTTATAGTGAAGATAACCTTACCCACTCAGACAGAATATATAAGTAAGGATAATGTTATACTGAAGATAACCTTACCAACTCAGACAGAATATATAAGTGAGGATAATGTTATAGTGAAGATAACCTTACCCACTCAGACAGACTATATAAGTGAGGATAATGTTATAGTGAAGATAACCTTACCCACTCAGGCAGAGTATATAAGTGTGGGTAATGTTATAGTGAAGATAACCTTACCCACTCAGACAGACTATATAAATGAGGATAATGTTATGGTGAAGATAACCTTACCCACTCAGACAGAATATATATATATATATATATATATATATATATATATATATATATATATATATATATATATATATATATATATATATATATATATATATATATATATATATATATACATATAAAAGCTTACAGCGTTCCCACATTTTGTGTTGTACGAATAATTACGTTAGTTTGAAAATTAAATTCAATCCTATTAATCAGATGAATGCAGTGTATCATTTCTGATGAGGATAATTCATAATTTTTTTTTTTTCAAAATTTGGGTAGCCACTATGATAAGTATCAAACACATTAAAATGACAACAGTGTCTGCAAGGATTTATTTTTTTGTTCCTCTCTTTACTGGAAACTATGATTATGTTCAGCAACTGATGCTCTCATATCCAGTTATCATCAGTATTCATGTTTCCTTAATTAACTATGAAATGTATTGTTCTCATCTTAAACTCACAGCACAAAACTTATATTTTCAGTTACCAAATAGTTTCTCTATTTGTTATTTCTTAGTTCCAATCTCTGCTTTGATATCTCTCAGTTCCTTACACATTTCATTTTTCCCCTTTATTATATCATTTTCCTTGTTTTTCCTATTTTCACCTATTCCTTCCTATTTCAGCTGTAAACCCTATTTTTTCTTCCTTCCTATTTCCCAGTTATCTTCAGCTTTCCTCATCCTCATATATTATCTCGTTTTCTATTTAGTGATCTGATTCATTCTCCAATTTTATATGTCCCACTATTTTCTTACCTATTGTTCTTTCTCTTCTCTTGCACACCCATTACATCACAGTCCAAATGACATTTTCATTCCTCTTTCCATTTTCTGCCATTTTTTTCCTGTTCCCTGTACTGGTTACTCTTTTCTCACAGACTACATTTTCTATTAATTTTCCTATTATTTTCTCTACTGCCTTTATCATTTCTCCCTCACGTCTCTTACTTTCCTCACCCTCCTCCATTCTCTCTTTCATCCACAGTGTTGCTGGGCCCCCTTCCATCCTTTTTCCTCTTCTTCTGCAACCTGTTCTGCTCTTTTCCAAACCCAATTTTTGTCAAAGTCACACCAATTAGTGTCACCGTCTCTCCAATCACCTTCTTTTACATTTGCCAATTCGCCTCTCGTCCACATGAAATTTTATTTCACCAACGCTGTCAAAGAAGAGAATTGTGACATTTTGATAACCCTATTTCATTTCCTTCCATCTTCACTCTATATTCCCTTCCCCCTTCAGCCCTTTGAGTTCCTCCCCTTAATTCCTCGTTTTCCTATCCTGCCTCGACTGCAATAACTCAACACTCACCTGTGATCTCTCCCCTGTGGAAGGGAATATCATCACTATATTTCTAACATCATCAAAGTGGTTGTGGTGCGAGGAGACGTGGTAGTACAGCAGGAAATAAGGAGATAGATGCTGACTCACATTCATGGGCTGCCCGGGGTAAAGCGTATGGGTTCGAACCTTGATTGCGACATTCGGTCCACAGTCAGCCCAAAATGTTCACCCTACCTTAGGAGTTGGGCAAAAATTGGGGTAACTCTCTCTCTCTCTCTCTCTCTCTCTCTCTCTCTCTCTCTCTCTCTCTCTCTCTCTCTCTCTCTCTCTCTCTCTCTCTCTCTCTCTCTCTCTCTCTCTCTCTCTTCCTCTCTTATGAGTCCCCTTCTTCACTCCAGTTCCCTTTTCCCCTCTTATCCGTACCTCCATCTCTCTCTCACTTCTCTTTTCTCGCATTCTTTTCTCGCCCTTAACTTCTATGTATCTTTTCCATATTTTATTATCCTCATTTCTTGTCCCTCATTTATTTTTCCCTTTCTCCCTCTCTTCCTTCCTTCTATTTGCTTCTGCACCATCCCTCCCCTCCCATGCTGGCAGTCCCTCTCTCACCCTATCCCAATCTTCAAGTCACCCAGTAAAGCTCGAGGATGAGTTAAAATACTCCCAGTTTTCCCTTCACGCCTTATTCACTGGTCGATCTCGCAGTCATCCTCGTTATACCATCAGGAAACTTCGACAAACTGGAAATTAATCTCAGTAATGGCAGGCGTACGTGTAGCTAAGGCGTTCAACGCCATCGGCACCAAAATGAAGGTCCTATAAGCATTCAGACGCCCTTGCCATCTCATCGCCGGCACAAAAGACAGCCTACGTCAAGTCTTCCAGGACCTCGAGTTCCAGAGGTAACACCCCCAGCCCACACACACACACACACACACACACACACACACACAAACGCGCCGGTAAACAGAGCAACGTAGTTCTGGAATACTATTTTTCTTCTGTTTCTTTTCTAGAGAATTTTTACGTAACATATAAAGAAAAATGTTCAGCATGTCCTACTCATCGGTGAACATCGTGAGTGTTTTTAACCCATATGTGAATCTAGATGAAGAAAGTGGTGTGCGTAAGGTAGTGTATGAAAAACGTTTTATACACAGAAACGTTTCACGTGAAGGAAAGCTTGATATAAAGTCAAACAGGAGCATATTACCTACTCTATCCGATCCCTATCATATAAATCTTTTCTTGTACGTATAAAGATTTTCCTTATACGTTCCCACTTTTTTCTTTATCATTATTTGCCAAATTATCACTTCTATTACCATTATCTACTACATATTATTCATATATAATTATTAACAGCTATATATCTATCATTACGATTAATAATCATACTGATTTTAATCATTGTTTCGCTTTTGGATATCATCATTATTCTTATTAATATCTTACTGATAAGGGCATAATTTTATATGTGCTTTTGTTGTTACTGATAAATGAGGAATATTAAAGTTATGATAATAATGATTACTTAAATTTGAAAGTGTTACCTTAACAACAGTATATGATGATAAATGTTGAAGTTTATCTCAATAGATATCAGAATCATAATGAAAATGTTAATGAAAGTAAAAAAGATACTTATAAGAATTCATTATTGATTCTACAAATATAATTTCCGTTCATATCAAAACAGGATTTTGCTATAAATCAGAATAACCATTTGAAATACATAGATTATGAAACCCTCTCCCAGATATTTCTGAGAAGATGGTTTTATCAAGTAATCATTTGTCTTAAAAGTGGCTTTTCAATGCGCAGTGTCTGAGCAATTGCTCACCAAATCCCTGCGAATGAAACAAAGTAAATTCCACAAAAATGGACATCGCTACACTGCCAATAATTCTTCTCCGGAGTGATGTTTCCACTGGTACAAAGAATCACTTCCTCTCTTTAATGATAACTTTATAGGGCTTGGGGAAAGCGAACATATTTTGATGCGGGTCTTTCTCCGTGCGCAGCTCCTCCCCCTTAGGAGCCGTGAAGGTAAAGTTATGAAGAATTGCAGACAAGAAGACGAAGAGCTCCATCCGGGCCAGAGACTCGCCCACGCATACCCGACGACCTGCGGACGATGGAGTCCAGGAGAGATGAAGACTCTCTCTCTCTCTCTCTCTCTCTCTCTCTCTCTCTCTCTCTCTCTCTCTCTCTCTCTCTCTCTCTCTCTCTCTCGGCTTATGGTGACTCTCTAAACTTTCGCCCCCTCCCCCACCCTATGGCTCAGTTCCACTTCCATGGTTCCATCCGCCGCCAAATCCACTCCCAGATATCTAAAACACTTTACTTCCTCCAGTTTTTCTCCATTCAAACTTACCTCCCAATTGACTTGTCCCTCAACCCTACTGTACCTAATAACATTGCTCTTATTCACATTTACTCTCAACTTTCTTCTTTCACACACTTTACCAAACCCAGTCACAAGCTTCTGCAGTTTCTCACCCAAATCAGCCACCAGCGCTACATATATATATATATATATATATATATATATATATATATATATATATATATATATATATATATATATATATATATATATATACATATATATTTGATTCCTTTGTCAGTCTTAACAGTGTAATTGTACGATGGCGCATTAATGATAAGTATCTGCCAAAATTAACAAAAATTATTAACATTATACTCGTGATAAAAAGATAATGCTATAGCATATTGTGGTTACATTAAAACGTTTACCCTAAAGTAAAGCACAAATCAAAAAAAAAAAAAAGTCGATAAATACGAGTTTCTAATGCAAGACAGAACTAAACTAGTCTGTTTATGTTCCGAAAAGGGTTACGTCGGTGGAAAAGTTAGATCGTCAGGTTCTGACACTTACCTATAGAGAAATTGACGAGATAATCCTTCTTGACGAACTTCCCCTGCTCGTCCAAGAAGTGCTCAGGGTAAAACTCATTAGGTTTCTCCCAGTAGCTTGGGTCTTTGTGGCAAGCCTCTAGATGACTCATCACCACCGTGCCCTACAGGAATAGATATACATATATCATAAACATTATCTCGGAGAGTAAAATTTGAATATGTCTGAAGGATTAGTGGTTCCAACGATGTTGTATGGTTTCGAGGCGTGGGCTATAGATAGGGTTGTTCGGAGGAGGATGGATGTGTTGGAAATGAGATGTTTGAGGACAATATGTGGTGCGAGGTATTTCGATCGAGTAAGTAATGTAAGGGTAAGAGAGATGAGTGGTAATAAAATGAGTGTGGTTGAGGGAGCAGAAGAGGGTGTTTTGAAATGGTTTGGTCTCATAGAGAGAACGAGTGAGGAAAGATTGACAAAGAGGATATATGTGTCATTGGTGGAGGGAACGAGGAAAAGTAGGAGACCAAATTGGAGGTGGAAGGATGGAGTGGAAAAGATTTTGAGCGATCGGGGCTTGAACATGCAGGAGGGTGAAAGGCGTGCAAGGAATAGAGTGAATTGGAACGATATGGTTTACCGGGGTCGACGTACTGTCAATGGATTGAACCAGGGCATGTGAAGCGTCTGGGGTACACCACGGAAAGTTTTGTGGGGCTTGGATGTGAAAGGGAGGTGTGGTTTCGGTGCATTATGCATGACAGCTAGAGACTGAGTGTGAACGAATGTGGCCTTTGTTGTCTTTTCCTAGCGCTATCTCGCGCGCGTGCTAAGGTAGGGGGTCGTCATTTCATGTGTGGTGGGGTGGCGACGGAAATGAATAAAGGCAGCAAGTATGAATTATTTACATGTGTATGTATGTATATGTCTGTGTATGTATATGTATGTATACGTAGTAGCCCTGTCGTAGCGAAAGCATAATTTACTTGTGATGATGTCGTTCTAATGGGATCCCGCTGTGCTATGTGTGATCTCCAAGTCATGTGATATGACAGTGGGCTTGTGGTGACTATCACAAGGCATATAATATGACAGACGGCCTATGATGCAATGCAGTGTATGGTATGGTACAAAGTGTGTTATATATAGAACATATTACGGGGCGGTTGAGCGTGGAGTCCGTGTAATCTGGCAGGAAAACGGTGTAGACCGACCTTGGGAATGTTGTAGCCGGAGAGCTCCATGTCTTGGCTAGTGGTATGCGGTAAATTCAATGGGACAAGGGAAACTATGCGGTGAACCTCGTGGATCATCGCCTCAAAGTAGGGCAACCTATGGAACGAATCTCATATGAATCACAGGCTGATCACTCTAGTGTTAGAGACATGAAAATATTCAGTGACATATGTTCAACTCCTGTTCAGGTAATATGTTATCATATCATTCATGAATCAAAATATATAATCGTGCGACTCATTATACAGAGCCTTGTAACTTCAAGTTGAAAACCTAGGCAAGTAAAAGCAAAGTTATTAGTTTTAAGAGTAGGGAAAGACTGGTCAGTTAAAGTGTGAGGTAAGTGATGAAGACTTGAAGGATATAAAGTGTTTCAGATGCCTGTGAATAGACATGGCGGGGAATAGATCCTTAGGGACTGAAGTGAGGGTTCGGAGGTCTTGGGTTAAGGAACGGGTGGAGAAAGAGTTCACTCTTACTGAAAAATTAAAGATGGACATGTTTGATGGCATAATAATCCTTGGGATGATCGTTGGATGCAAGGCGTGGGCCTCAGATAAGAAAAATACAAAAGTATGGAAGAGGGTTGGAAATGAGATGTTATGAGGACGATATGTCACGGTGTGAGGAGCGTTGATCGAGTAAGGAACGAAGAGGGTAGGAGAGAGGAGTGGTAGCAAGAGGCATATAGTGGTAGGAGGTGAAGAGGGTGCGCTGATATATGGTTTAAAATGAACTCACTTGTCCCTGTGTTCGAGAGAGGGGTATGTGCCCCTGGGGACGACAGCATCAAGCTCTTGGTGGATCCTGGCCTGCACCTTAGGGTATTTCATCAGGTAGAGGATCGTCCAACGTATCATGGTTGAC
Source organism: Panulirus ornatus (assembly GCF_036320965.1). Taxonomy (NCBI): domain Eukaryota; kingdom Metazoa; phylum Arthropoda; class Malacostraca; order Decapoda; family Palinuridae; genus Panulirus; species Panulirus ornatus. The sequence continues at coordinate 8,432,810 of NC_092275.1, read as the reverse complement.
GTGGTCTCCGTCCCGGCACCGAAGAGATCAGTGAGGATGGCTCGAATGGTTGTAACTGGAGTATAAGTGTCGAAACACCCTTTAGTATACCCGAACTACCACATGTTTCTCTCTCTCTCTCTCTCTCTCTCTCTCTCTCTCTCTCTCTCTCTCTCTCTCTCTCTCTCTCTCTCTCTCTCTCTCTCTCTCTCTCTCTCTCTCTCTCTCTCTCTCTCTCTCTCTCTCTCTCTCTCTCTCTCTCTCTCTGATAGGTCTGGTGATATAATGATGACACACCAGTTCGTGATGATGACAATGAAAGTTAAATCACAATGCAGTTAAGAGTTCAGACCAAGTCTTCCAAGCTTGTATGAATTATCTGAACATGATGATGCAGACAGTCTCCATGAGACATGTGGTGCAGCATGGACGAAAAGTAAATGTTAAATCGAATGTTCTGAACTCCTCCCGAATCGGGGATTTCCTCTTAACTATCATTACGGACTAGTGTGATCATCATATCAACAGACTTCCCACCTTACAACACCCACAACTATCCAACACCCGCCAGAACTATTATCAAGCACCCCCGTGCCCACCTTTCTGCCAACAACAAGAAGTTACAAAATAGATTCCTCTAAGAATGCCTCAGGAACAAAACAGTACAACGCACCCTAATCGAAGGTACTTTCCATAAGAATAAACAACCTCCATTTGGAAGAACAGAGCATGAAACTCTCCTACAGGACATAGACATTAGGAGAGAAGTGACATTATGAGAGAATTGTCAAAACACGAAAACATAGAAAAAGCTGTTCATGACACCCAGCTACCCAGGTCAACCCCCGTCACCTGACCCTCCTTAATCACTCCCCCTTACAAGGGTTACTACCAGATATAGCAGACAGTGTTTGGCCTTGAAAAATTGGCGTTGGACGGTGGGAACCAAATGTGATGTTGGGATCTAAATAACTTTCTTAAGTACTGGCACCTGATGAGGTGGACTGTCTGCACGAAATATGTGCCACATGTACAGAAAAATTACATGTTAAACAATATGAACTCCTACTGAAGTGCGATTTCACCCTCAGATATATATATATATATATATATATATATATATATATATATATATATATATATATATATATATATATATATATATATATTTCTAGCCCTAAGCTCCCATTCATGAGTCTGATTTACTGTTCGTTGTGGAGAGAGGGTCTTCCTTGCGCTCCTGGAATTCCATGAGGTAGGCGTCCAACAAGTCCTTTGGGTCTGCCGGATCCAGCGCCGCTTGATGTTCCTTGATGAAAGTCTGGAAGGAATACCACCATTATTTCCAGCCAGTATCCGTCTCTGTGGCCACCGCGTCTAAGACATGAACAGGATGATCTTTACAATTGAAGGTAATGCTATTAATGAATAGTTTTGGATTTCCACATTAGGGTACTCACCGTTATGTAATCTCTCAACTCGACCATATCTTTTTGTATGTCATCAGCGCCAAACCAGTTGAGGATGAAGGTTGGGAGGATGTCCAAAAGCCATGGGAGGAAGTTCATGAAGTTCAGAGCAATACCTTGCATTTTCTCTGTGGTACGATCGAGAAGCGCAATAAAGTAGTTTCCCTCCTGGTCATCAAGAGCGTAGCGGTGATCTGAGGAGCATAATTCACACCGTGAGTGGTCGCAGAGAGGGAAAGAGATAGGAGCGATATATATCATAGCACTTTTTTAACAATTAGAAGCGATATACTGTATTAATCTAAACCTTTGGAATAGTGATGAATGATTAATGATAATAATAACAATTATATATATATATATATATATATATATATATATATATATATATATATATATATATATATATATATATATATATATATATATATATATATATATATATATATATATATATATATATATATATATATACTTTATTTCTCCAAAAGAAGGAACATAGAAGGGGGCCAGGTGAGGATATCCCCTCAAAGGCCCAGTCCTCTGTTCTTAGCGCTACCTCGCTAACGCGGGAAATGGCGAATAGTATGAAAGAAAAGAAAAGATATATATATATTATTATATTTTGCTTTGTTGCTGTCTCCCGCTTTTGCGAGGTAGCGCAAGGAAACAGACGAAAGAATGGCCCAAACCACCCACATACACATGTATATACAAACACGTCCACACACGCCTATATACATACCTATACATCTCAATGTATACATATATATGCACACACAGACATATGCATATATAGACATGTACATAATTCATACTGTCTGCCTTAGTTCATTCACATCGCCACACCGCAAAAAATGGAATAACAACCTCCTTCCCCCTCATGTGTGCGAGGTAGCGCTAGGAAAAGACCACAAAGGCCACACTCGTTCACACTCAGTCTCTAGCTGTCATGTAATAATGCACCGAAACCACAGCTCCCTTTCCACATCCAGGCCCCACACAACTTTCCATGGTTTATCCCAGACGCTTCACATGCCCTGGTTCAATCCATTGACAGCAGGTCGACCCCGGTATACCACATCGTTCCAATTCACTCTATTCCTTCCACGCCTTTCACCCTCCTGCATGTTCAGACCCCGATCACACAAAATCTTTTTCACTCCATCTTTCCACCTCCAATTTGGTCTCCCACTTCTCATCGTTCCCTCCACCTCAGACACATATATCCTCTTGGTCAATCTTTCCTCACTCATTCTCTCCATGTGACCAAATCATTTCAAAACACCGTCTTCTGCTCTCTCAACCACACTCTTTTCATTACCACACATCTCTCTTACCCTTACATTACTTACTCGATCAAACCACCTCACACCACATATTGTCCTCAAACATCTCATTTCCAGCACATCCACTCTCCTGCGCGCAACCCTATCCATAGCCCACGCCTCGCAACCATACAACATTGTTGGAACCACTATTCCTTCAAACATACCCATTTTTGCTTTCCGAGATAATGTTCTCGACTTCCACACATTCTTCAAAGCTCCCAGAATTTTCGCCCCCTCCCCACCCTATGAATCACTTCCGCTTCCATGGTTCCATCCACTACCAAATCCACTCCCAGATATCTAAAACACTTCACTTCCTCCAGTTTTTCTCTATTCAAACTTACCTCCCAATTGACTTGACCCTCAACCCTACTGTACCTAATAACCTTGCTCTTATTCACATTTACTCTTCACTTTCTTCTTTCACACACTTCACAAAACTCAGTCACCAGCTTCTGCAGTTTCTCACATGAATCAGCCACCAGCGCTGTATCATCAGCGAACAACAACTGACTCACTTCTCAAGCACTCTCATGCACAACAGACTGCATACTTGCCCCTCTTTCCAAAACTCTTGCATTTACCTCCCTAAGAACCTCACCCATAAAGAAATTAAATAACCATGGAGACATCACACTCCCCTGCCGCAAACCTACATTCACTGAGAACCAATCACTTTCCTCTCTTCCTACACGTACACATGCCTTACATCCTCGATAAAAACTTTTCACTGCTTCTAACAACTTGCCTCCCACACCAAATATTCTTAATATCTTCCACAGAGCATCGCTATCAACTCTATCATATTCCTTCTCCAGATCCATAAATGCTGCATACAAATCCATTTGCTTTTCTAAGTATTTCTCACATACATCCTTCAAAGCAAACACCTGATCCACACATCCTCTACCAGTTTTAAAAGCACACTGCTCTTCCCCAATCTGATGCTCTGTACATGACTTCACCCTCTCAATCAATACCCTCCCATATAATTTCCCAGGAATAATCAAGCTTATACCTCTGTTATTTGAACGCTCACCCTTATCCCCTTTGCCTTTGTACAATGGCACTGTGCATGCATCCCGCCAATCCTCAGGCACTTCAACATGAACGATACACACACTGAATATTCTCACCAACCAGTCAACAACACAGTCACCACCTTCTTTAACAAATATCACTGCAATACCATCCAAACCCGCCGCCTGGCCGGTTTTCATCTTCCGCAAATCTTTCACTACCTCCTCTCTGTTTACGAAACCATTCTCCCGACCCTCTCACTTCGCACACCATCTCGACCAAAATACCTTATATCTGCCACTCTATCATCAAACACATTCATCAAACTTTCAAAATACTCACTCCATCTCCTCACATCACCACTGCTTGTTATTACCTCCCCATTAGCCCCCTTCACCGATGTTCCCATTTGTTCTCTTGTCTTACGCATTTTATTTACCTCTCTCCAAAACATCCTTTTATTTTCCTTAAAATTTACGATACTCTCTCACCCCAACTATTATTTGCCCTCATTTTTACATCTTGCACCTTTCTCTTGACCTCCTGCCTCTTTCTTTTATACATCTCCCAGTCATTTGCACTATTTCCCTACAAAAATCGTCCAAATACTCCTCTCTTCTCTTTCACTAACAATCTTACTTCTTCATCCCACCACTCACTACCCTTTCTAATCAGCCCATCTCCCGCCTTTCTCATGCCACAGGCATCTTTTGCGCAAGCCATCACTGCTTCCCTAAGTACATCCCATTCCTCCCACACTCCCCTTACGTCCTTTGCTCTCACCTTTTTCCATTCTGCACACAATCTCTCCTGGTACTTCCTCACACAAGTCTCCTTCCCAAGCTCACTTACTCTCACCACTCTCTTCATCCCAATATTCTCTCTTTTTCTCTGAAAACCGCTACAAAATCTTCACCTTCGCCTCCACAAGATAATGATCAGACATCCCTCCAGTTGCCCCTCTCAGCACAGTATCATCCAAAAGTCTCTCTTTCACGCGCCTATCAATTAACATGAAATCTAGATTGGGTAGGAGTTGTGGCTTCAAATATGATGGAGGATGTTTGCATCAAGTGTCTGCTTTAAAGAATGTGTTTGAGAAATACTAAGAGAAACAGATGTATATGTGTGTGGCATTTTTGGATCTGGAGAAAGCATATGGTAGGATTGATAGAGATGCATTGTGGAAGGGTTTAACATTATCGGTATGGGAGGAAAGTTGCAACATGCAGTGAAAGGTTTTCATCAACTGTGTAATTCATATGTACGAGTTGGAAGAGTAGAGAGTAAATGCTGTCAAAAGGAAGGTTGGTCTGATGTTGAACGATATGGTATACAGAGGTCGACGTGCTCTCAATGGACAGAACTAGTGCATGTGAAACGTCTCTGGTACACTATGAAAAGGTAAGGAGGACCTGGTTGTGGACCGGGAGCTGTAGTTTTAGTGCATTACACATGACAGCTAGATAAGGGATGTGGTAGGGTACAGACGTTCTTCTTTTGTTCCTGGCACTATTTCGCAGAAGCGAAGACATGTGTACATAACATCATCGATACAAAAAGCTCACCAATGACGTTCTTGAAACTGAATGTAGGTAAGATTATAGTTCTGTTTCTGAGCAATCTAGAGGGAATTTCTGTCCCCACTGCTTTTGGAGTAATAGGAAGGAAACAATTTTCGTCTCGTGATACAAGAACCCCACCTGCAACAAGCTTCCAAATCACGTTAAGGACAGCTATGTTTAAGAATGTAGGCAGGAGCGTGGGCTGGTTTGTGTGTTTCCGTAACTCCTCCACCAAGTATACGGCTTCGTGCTGAATAGCGGCCTCCAGTCTGGACTTGCCCATACCCAGGTCCCTCAGATGGCGTAGGACAAAGCGACGGTGTGTCTGCCAGATCGCGCCATTACTGAAGACGATACCTAAGAAAGAATACTATCAGTACATCAGCGAAGACAACTTTATTTCTAACTAAAAAGAAAAAAGAAAACAACGTGAAATCGACCTGTTTGTTGTTTCCACGCGACTAATCCAGGAGCAAAGACCTGGGTCATTCACAGTACCATTTAGTCCATCAACCATTCTACCATCAACAATCATACTAACTACCATACACTAACCAGCCACACTGCAATACACCCACCAATCACGCTACTATACTACAAGCAATCCTACTATCATGCGCCAACCAACCACACTACCATGTAACAATGAGGGAATGTCTTAAAAGAAAGTACATTTAATCTTTATAACTACGATGGCAAAGATGAGATGTTCATCGTAGACTCGAAGCATAGTATTTGTCAGATCAGTTACTTACTCTGAACTGCTCTCACTGGTAAAGAAATTCTGTCTTTTGAGTTGGAAGGGTACCACTATTCAACACATTCCTCACTGTTCGCAAACCAACTAGCAACATATTAAGGCATTACGAGACGTAATGAATAAAGAAATGCATGAAAAATATTTTTTTTCTAAAGAGTTAAAAGAAACAGACTCGAATGCACCGAGTGAATTGGTCTGAGAATCATTAATATCTCCTGGTTTATTGTGGTTTATTGGCGTACAGATTTACGAAGTGTTCGAACACCTCTGCCTTCGCATATAAAACGAATTTCAGTTTGGAGATTGATCATGTGTCGTTTCATCTTGATAATGATGAGAAAAAAAAGGAAAGATTTAAAGTGAATGTACAGCACAAACTATTACGCCTGGATATCTTTTTGTCACATACTTATTAACAGTTATTACATCTGTTATATACATCATACACGACTCACCAATATCTCAGCCTCCCTTCGTCATCAGCTACTATCATACAGGACTCACCAGCATCTCTGCCATCCCCAAAAAGCTTGAAAGTATAGAAGTCTGGTCTATCTGAGCACTCTATCTTGGACAAGGCCGTCTTAATCAATTTGTAGTTGCAAAGGAAAACAATGACCCTGGTTCCTATGCGCCACCTGAAGATTAAAAGTTGATCACAAAATGAATAATTCCATTCAAAAATACAGATGGATTCGCAACCCACGAAATAATATGCAAAAAGAAAAAAAATCACATATGTTGAAACGAAAGCAAATGGATACTTCTGATTCACATCCACCATTGCCACAGACTTCTAACAAATTCGCTCTAATGCAGTCACATCCACATCTCAGTATACACTATTATCAGATATCAGTGACAATGGAATCATTTTTCCGTGGGTTGAAATAATGAAAAAAAGAATGAGCGTGATTCATATTGACAAAAATAATTTGTCTGCAGTGCTCATCCTCCTCGAAGGCTCAAACTAGGGTACCTGAATGTGTCTGTGGATGCAACTAAGAAAAGAAAAGAGAGATAGGCAGTACGTTTGAGAAAAGAAATCTGGATGTTCTGAATGAAACGAGGCTCAGCGATAAAGGGGAATAGTGGTTTGGAAACGTCTTGGGAATAAATTCAGGGGTTGGTGAGGGGACAAGAGCTAAGGAAGGAGTAGCACTGCCCCAGAAGCAGAAATTGTGGAAGTGTATGGAAGTAAATACTAGATTGATGTGGGTCATACTCAAAGTGGATGGCAAGAGATGGATGATTATTAGTGCTTATGCACTTGGTCATGAGAAGAAAGATCATGAGAGGTAAGTGTTTTGGGAGCAGCTGAGTGATTGAGGGTAGAATGGCAAAAGGTGAGAGCAAATGCAGTGGGGGAAGTGGGTGAGGAATGGGAAGTATTTAGGGAAGCAGTGAAGGCATGTACAAGAGATGCATGTGGCATAAGAAAGGTGGGAGGTGGGCAGATTAGAAAGGGTAGAGAGATGTAGGATGAGCGGTAAAGTTGTGAGTAAAAGAGAAAGGAGAGGGTTTTGGACGATAATTACAAGGATGGAGTGCAAATAACTGGAAGATTTATAAGAGAAAGCGGCAAAAGGTCAAGAGGAAGGAACAAGAGTTGAAAAAGAGGGAAAATAAGAGTTGGGGTGGGAAAGTATCATTAAACTTTAGGGAGAATAAAAGATGTTTTGGAAGGTGGTAAATAATGTGCGAAAGAACATATGGGAAAATTAGCGGAGGGAGAGAAGGGGGAAGTGATAACAGGTAGTGATTGATTGAGGTGGAGATGGAGTGAGTATTTTGAAGGATTGTTGAATGCTTTTGATGATAGAGTGGCAGAGGTAGGGTGTTTTGGTCGAGATGGTGTGCGAAGTGAGAGAGTCAGGGAGAGTAGTTGAGTGAAGAGAGAAGAGATGGTGAAAACCTTGCGGAAGTTGAAATCCGGCAAGGCGGCAGGACTCGATGGTACTGCAGTTGAACTTATTAAGAAGTATGTTACTGTGTTGTTAATTAGTTGGTAAGGATATTCAATGCATGCATGGATCATGTTGAAGTGCCTGAGGATTGGCGGAATGCATGTATGTATAGTGCCATTGTACAAAGGCAAAGGGGATAAAGATGATTGTTCAAACCACGGAGGTATAAGTTTGTTTAGTATACCTGGGAAAATTGTATGGGAGGGTTTGATTGAGAGGACTGAAAGCGTGTTTAGGGAATCAGGTCGAGAGAGCAGTGTGGTAATAATAAGTGGTAGAGGATGTGTAGATCAGCTTTTTACTTTGAAGAAGGTATGTGAGAAATACTTAGAAAAACAGATGGATTTGTTTGTGGCACGTATGGACCTGAATAAGGCATATGATAGGGTTGAAAGAGATGCTTTCTGGAAAGTCTTAAGAATACATGTTGTAAGAGGTAAGCTGCTAGAAGCAGTGAGAAACTTTTATCGTCTGTTTCGTAGTGCTACCTCGCTAACGGAGGGGGTAACGATGCAATTTCCTGTGGGGCAGCGTGGCGCCGTGAATGGATGAGGGCAAGTTAGATGAATATGTATATGAGTATATATATGTATATGTATGTGTATCTATATGTATGTATATAAGCATATGTTGATATTTATATGTACGTGTATATATGTATGCATATGAGTGGATGGGTCGTTCTATATTTCCTATAGCTACCTCACAAGCGCGTGAAACGACGGTCAAGTATAATAAATGAGAGATGATATATATATCTACAGTACTGATAGTATGATGGTCATAAAACGTACGTAAGTAATGATACGGATAATAATAATGATACGTATGATAATCAATGATACGTATGCAAGCTTCCACTTACGTGATGATGTCACCATACTTCTGACGCAGTTCATCAACCTGCTTCGCCAGCTGTACTGACGTCGTGGGCAAACGTCCTATCAGTGGCCATCCCCACACACCTATTCACAAAAACATCATTAGCATTTATTTTTTTTTTTTTATTATACTTTGTCGCTGTCTCCCGCGTTTGCGAGGTAGCGCAAGGAAACAGACGAAAGAAATGGCCCAACCCCACCCCCCATACACATGTATATACATACGTCCACACACGCAAATATACATACCTACACAGCTTTCCATGGTTTACCCCAGACGCTTCACATGCCTTGATTCAATCCACTGACAGCACGTCAAAAACCGGTATACCACATCGCTCCAATTCACTCTATTCCTTGCCCTCCTTTCACCCTCCTGCATGTTCAGGCCCCGATCACACAAAATCTTTTTCACTCCATCTTTCCACCTCCAATTTGGTCTCCCTCTTCTCCTCGTTCCCTCCACCTCCGACACATATATCCTCTTGGTCAATCTTTCCTCACTCATTCTCTCCATGTGCCCAAACCACTTCAAAACACCCTCTTCTGCTCTCTCAACCACGCTCTTTTTATTTCCACACAGCTCTCTTACCCTTACGTTACTCACTCGATCAAACCACCTCACACCACACATTGTCCTCAAACATCTCATTTCCAGCGGATCCATCCTCCTGCGCACAACTCTATCCATAGCCCACGCCTCGCAACCATACAACATTGTTGGAACCACTATTCCTTCAAACATACCCATTTTTTGCTTTCCGAGATAATGTTCTCGACTTCCACACATTCTTCAAGGCTCCCAGAATTTTCGCCCCCTCCCCCACCCTATGATCCACTTCCGCTTCCATGGTTCCATCCGCTGCCAGATCCACTCCCAGATATCTAAAACACTTCACTTCCTCCAGTTTTTCTCCATTCAAACTCACCTCCCAATTGACTTGACCCTCAACCCTACTGTACCTAATAACCTTGCTCTTATTCACATTTACTCTTAACTTTCTTCTTCCACACACTTTACCAAACTCAGTCACCAGCTTCTGCAGTTTCTCACATGAATCAGCCACCAGCGCTGTATCATCAGCGAACAACAACTGACTCACTTCCCAAGCTCTCTCATCCCCAACAGACTTCATACTTGCCCCTCTTTCCAAAACTCTTGCATTTACCTCCCTAACAACCCCATCCATAAACAAATTAAACAACCATGGAGACATCAAACACCCCTACCGCAAACCTACATTCACTGAGAACCAATCACTTTCCTCTCTTCCTACACGTACACATGCCTTACATTTATATATATATATATATATATATATATATATATATATATATATATATATATATATATATATATATATATATATATATATATATATATATATATATATTCTTTTCATTTTCTTTTAAACTATCCGCCATTTCCCGCATTAGCGAGTTAGCATTAAGAACAGAGGACTGGGCCTTTGTGGAATATCCTCACCTGGCCCCCCTCTGTTCCTTCTTTTGAAAAAAAAAAAAAAATAAATAAATAAATAAAAAATATATATATATATATATATATATATATATATATATATATATATATATATATATATATATATATATATATATATATATATATATATATATATATATATATATATATATAAATATATTTATATTTATATATATATATATATATATATATATATATATATATATATATATATATATATATATATATATATATATATATATATATATATATATATATATATATTATCCCTGGGGATAGGGGAGAAAGAATACTTCCCACGTATTCCCTGCGTGTCGTAGAAGGTGACTAAAAGGGAAGGGAGCGGGGGGGGCTGGAAATCCTCCCCTCTCTTTTTTAATTTTCCAAGAGAAGGAACAGAGAAGGGGGCCAAGTGAGGATATTCCCTCAAAGGCTCAGTCCTCTCTTCTTAACGCTACCTCGCTAACGCGGGAAATGGCAAGCAGTATGAACATATATGTTTGAAGGAATAGTGGTTCCAACAATGTTGTATGGTTGCGGGGCGTGGGCAATGGATAGAGTTGTGCGCAGGAGGATGGATGTGCTGGAAATGAGATGTTTGAGGACAATGTGTGGTGTGAGGTGGTTTGATCGAGTAAGTAACGTAAGGGTAAGAGAGATGTGTGGAATAAAAAGAGCGTGGTTGAGAGAGCAGAAGAGGGTGTTTTGAAATGGTTTGGGCACATGGAGAGAATGAGTGAGGAAAGATTGACCAAGAGGATATATGTGTCGGAGGTGGAGGAAACGAGGAGAAGTGGGAGACCAAACTGGAGGTGGAAAGATGGAGTGAAAAAGATTTTGTGTGATCGGGGCCTGAACATGCAGGAGGGTGAAAGGAGGGCAAGGAATAGAGTAAATTGGATCGATATGGTATACCGGGGTTGACGTGCTGTCAGTGGATTGAATCAGGGCATGTGAAGCGTCTGGGGTAAACCATGGAAAGCTGTGTAGGTATGTATATTTGCGTGTGTGGACGTGTATGTATATACATGTGTATGGGGGTGGGTTGGGGCATTTCTTTCGTCTGTTTCCTTGCGCTACCTCGCAAACGCGGGAGACAGCGACAAAGCAAAAAAAAAAAAAAAAAATATATATATATATATATATATATATATATATATATATATATATATATATATATATATATATATATATATATATATCCACTCCCAGATATCTAAAACACTTTACTTCCTCCAGTTTTTCTCCATTCAAACCTACTTCCCAATTGACTTGTCCCTCAACCCTATTGTACCTGATAACCTTGCTCTTATTCACGTTTACTCTCAGCTTTCTTCTCTACACACTTTACCAAACTCAGGCACCAGCTTCTGCAGTTCCTCACCCGAATCAGCCACCAGCGCGGTACCATCAACGAACAACAATTGACTCACCCAAGCCCTCTCATCCACAACAGACAGCATACTTGCCCCTCTCTGCAAACTCTTGCATTCACCTCCCTAACAACCCCATCCATAAACAAATTAAACAACCATGGAGACATCACACACCCCTGCCGCAAACCGACATTCACTGAGTACCAATCACTTTCCTATCTTCCTACACGTACACATGCCTTATATCCTCGATAAAAACTTTTTACTGCTTCTACCAACATTTCTCCCACACCATATACTCTCAATATCTTCCACAGAGCATCTCTTTCAACACTATCATATGCCTTCTCCAGATCAATATATATATATATATATATATATATATATATATATATATATATATACGATGTCATACTGTCCATGATCTGGTGGCCGCTTGACGTGAGTGAGTGAGTGGTCGTTTGGATGTGAGTTACGCCGAGCATTACGATACCTGCCTTGCAGACGGCAGTCGAAGGTAATGATATGAGTCAAGGGGTAGACCTCCTCTCTGCATTTCAGTCTCATACCTCATCTCTGTAGGGAAAATTCATCTACACTGTGGACAACCTACGTGTGTCATCGTCGCTGTGTTTGAACATGTCGTAGATCAAGTGTCCTTGTATTGTATTATCTAACTTGATGGAACTCGTGAAAACATTCAATTTTTTGTTGGGAAATACTTTATAAATCCCCGCACATCCATATGAATATATATATATATATATATATATATATATATATATATATATATATATATATATATATATATATATATATATATATATGTGTGTGTGTGTGTGTGTGTGCTGTCGCCCGAGTACGAGTTTCTGGCCCACACGCGAGTACATGTGGGGATTGTGTGTGAGTACTACTACTACTACTTCCTCGTCCTCAGTAATGTACTATCTGGAAGTACGACAGTACCTTTACATTTATATGTGTCCATGTGTATATATATATATATATATATATATATATATATATATATATATATATATATATATATATATATATATATATATATATATATATATATATATATATATATATATATATATATATATATATGCATATATATATATATATATATATATATATATATATATATATATATATATATATATATATATATATATATATATATGTATGTATATATATAAACGTTTCAATTTATCCCTTAGGATATAGTTGTTGATACAAGAAGGATGTTTATCTCCTCACAAACTGAGTATGCTGATATTATTCGAATGACTTCAGTAATTTAGCACACAATCAAATGGGTTCCCGTCATTAGTATCACGTAAATGATGTTCATTTTGTATTTTGGACCTCAGTAACTCCTGATCAAGTCAGTGAATAAACTTACACAATTTCAAGCAACAGTTACGCATACGACACATTCGCTTTGGTTTTATAGATACGAACAGACATACACATGCGACCCAGTCATTCTAAATGCTCTGGGCCATCTCACCTGGGGGGAGTCCTGATGGCTTCTTGTTGAAGAGGAAGAAAATCACCAGCAACAACACTACGAGCAGTGCCTCCGTCAACATCCTGGCGACGTCTAGGGCGCAGCGACGTCTGTAGCAGAAACTCTTACGTTCACTTGCAATCTCATTGACGATGCCAACTAGCTACAAAGTCGAGATCAATTCTCACTCGTCCCATCATCAAGAAGTAAAGAAATCAATAGGAGACGTCAGAGTAGCTGAGGGATATCTTCCTCCTCCTCCTCCGTGACTTACATACAGTTTCAACATACACACACACACACACACACACACGTTTGTAGACGAAGATGAACCAACAAAAAAGGTTGGGTTCATCGGCTTGTTGGGTACGTGTGTGGCAACGTCAAGTACAGCAGCCCGACCTCATGAGAGAGGGAAGCGGGAGGGAGAGGAGGAGGGTGGGGCGTGGTGGGGCTTCATTCTTGATTATCTTTCTTTTTTTTTTTTCTATCTGAAGGACAAACATAATCTGTCTGCTCAGGGCAGTCCACTAATGTTTTGCAAACGTCATGACGACATGCGTGGTTTCCTGACCAAACTCTCTCACTTCATTTTGATCATCATTTCTTTTAACTTTGACATAAATGTATGTTGGTTTCTTGAGCAGATACCTGGTGGGGTGGAATTACCAAAGGTTGATGAAAATCATGGAGCTTAAATGAAGTTATATTGAATTCTGATTTAGAGGATTTAAAAAATTTTGACGTCTTGAGATGTGGGCTAGTATATCATGTATAAGAACTGAAGATTAATGAAAATTCTAAATATGGTGTCGTATGCAATTCTATGTGCATCATTACCTTGCATCTCCCTGAGTAATACACTAGTTGTGACTGGCGGTCGCCTCGAGTGAGAGGATGACCTTGTGGCGCTAGCAAGTCATGCTGACCAACATAGCTGCAGTGACCATAAACACAGAACTCATCATTGCATTCAAGCTAGCATTCGCCTGAAGATATACTGTTAAGAAATGACAGAACTACAGGGATGGGGTTATAACAGTGAATAAATCATGAATGACAAATGAGCTTAAGTTTATGGTATTGCTGGATACCTCTACGCTTTGGATAAGTACATGAGTGAGGGATGTATACATAGCACCTGAAGCTTTTTAGGGTATTAAATTCTTTGGTTTATGCACTACGCATTTTGTGATGATCAGTAGAACATTAGGTGATGTAAAAGTACACTTTGGTTGAATTCCAGTAATATTTTGGATGCCGTACATAATGTCTTTAAATGTTGAACATTAAAAGACGGATATTTTCACGTTGATTGTGTTACACTAATGTGATAGTCAACACCCACCTACCTTAAGGAAAACTAAGCTGTTTGCTTGCTTAGCTGTGCACGCGTTCTAAATTGTTTACTCAAAGGCTATATATAAACCACCACATATCCACATGCATGCCTCAAGGACATCCCGTACGAGTATATTTCTTAATACGATCAGGACAATTACCCTATGACTTTATATGTACTCAGAATACCAGTATTTCTACACACCATGAAACAAACTCCTTCCAATAATTTCGTATAGATTTTGTGCTATTGCTAGAGTCTCGTTACGACAATCGACTTCTCGTTTGTGACGACTATGATGAATTGTTTCAAACATATTACGTGTTTCTAGACACCACAGTAATGCTTACATGACACCATGACAAAATGCGCTTCACCTGATAGCAGTGCTGATGGCTTTCTAGGGGTGAGGTAGAGTTGCACCAGCAGCAAGAGCCCAAACAGCACCTTGGTAATGTGTGAGTACACACACACACGCATTCTGCTTACCCTTCTCGAGTCCCTTCGCTATCTGGAAACTAGATAGAGATTCCTACTCGCAAGAGAGGATCCAAACCCATTCTCATTCCTTATACCATCAACAGCATCTGTTCTTCAGAATGATCACGGTGAGGTAGTTCATAATACACCAGGTTTATCTGTCTAGGTACTAGATTTTTACTCTCGTGTTGAGATAGGAGGTAGAAGACCCGCATGGAATTATCATATTGCATGGTACGTGGCAACACCTACCCACACGCAACCATCTCATGTGAGTGGTGTTCTGTTATCGGTGACTATCATATATATTTTTCTTTCTTCTTCAAGAAGTTCGACCTTGATGTTCTCATCGTGACACGAGTAATTTTGGACCAAGCAGTAACTGCTACGCCTCTACTGACGCACATGAGGTCATGCTTAGAAGACTATTTGTAATCAACAGATCTTTAGTATATGCTTCCTATTGTGGACGCTTTATATATATATATATATATATATATATATATATATATATATATATATATATATATATATATATATATATATATATATATATATATATATATATATATATATATTTTTTTTTTTTTTTTTTTTTTTTTTTTTATACTTTGTCGCTGTCTCCCGCGTTTGCGAGGTAGCGCAAGGAAACAGACGAAAGAAATGGCCCAACCCCCCCCCATACACATGTACATACACACGTCCACACACGCAAATATACATACCTACACAGCTTTCCTTGGTTTACCCCGGACGCTTCACATGCCTTGATTCAATCCACTGACAGCACGTCAACCCCTGTATACCACATCGCTCCAATTCACTCTATTCCTTGCCCTCCTTTCACCCTCCTGCATGTTCAGGCCCCGATCACACAAAATCTTTTTCACTCCATCTTTCCACCTCCAATTTGGTCTCCCTCTTCTCCTCGTTCCCTCCACCTCCGACACATATATCCTCTTGGTCAATCTTTCCTCACTCATTCTCTCCATGTGCCCAAACCATTTCAAAACACCCTCTTCTGCTCTCTCAACCACGCTCTTTTTATTTCCACACATCTCTCTTACCCTTACGTTACTTACTCGATCAAACCACCTCACACCACACATTGTCCTCAAACATCTCATTTCCAGCGGATCCATCCTCCTGCGCACAACTCTATCCATAGCCCACGCCTCGCAACCATACAACATTGTTGGAACCACTATTCCTTCAAACATACCCATTTTTGCTTTCCGAGATAATGTTCTCGACTTCCACACATTCTTCAAGGCTCCCAGAATTTTCGCCCCCTCCCCCACCCTATGATCCACTTCCGCTTCCATGGTTCCATCCGCTGACAGATCCACTCCCAGATATCTAAAACACTTCACTTCCTCCAGTTTTTCTCCATTCAAACTCACCTCCCAATTGACTTGACCCTCAACCCTACTGTACCTAATAACCTTGCTCTTATTCACATTTACTCTTAACTTTCTTCTTCCACACACTTTACCAAACTCAGTCACCAGCTTCTGCAGTTTCTCACATGAATCAGCCACCAGCGCTGTATCATCAGCGAACAACAACTGACTCACTTCCCAAGCTCTCTCATCCCCAACAGACTTCATACTTGCCCCTCTTTCCAAAACTCTTGCATTTACCTCCCTAACAACCCCATCCATAAACAAATTAAACAACCATGGAGACATCACACACCCCTACCGCAAACCTACATTCACTGAGAACCAATCACTTTCCTCTCTTCCTACACGTACACATGCCTTACATTTATATATATATATATATATATATATATATATATATATATATATATATATATATATATATATATATATATATATATATATATATATATATTCTTTTCATTTTCTTTTAAACTATCCGCCATTTCCCGCATTAGCGAGTTAGCATTAAGAACAGAGGACTGGGCCTTTGTGGAATATCCTCACCTGGCCCCCCTCTGTTCCTTCTTTTGAAAAAAAAAAAAAATAAATAAATAAATAAAAAATATATATATATATATATATATATATATATATATATATATATATATATATATATATATATATATATATATATATATATATATATATATATATATATATATATATATATAAATATATTTATATTTATATATATATATATATATATATATATATATATATATATATATATATATATATATATATATATATATATATATATATATATATATATATATATATATATATATTATCCCTGGGGATAGGGGAGAAAGAATACTTCCCACGTATTCCCTGCGTGTCGTAGAAGGTGACTAAAAGGGAAGGGAGCGGGGGGGGCTGGAAATCCTCCTCTCTCTTTTTTAATTTTCCAAGAGAAGGAACAGAGAAGGGGGCCAAGTGAGGATATTCCCTCAAAGGCTCAGTCCTCTCTTCTTAACGCTACCTCGCTAACGCGGGAAATGGCAAGCAGTATGAACATATATGTTTGAAGGAATAGTGGTTCCAACAATGTTGTATGGTTGCGGGGCGTGGGCAATGGATAGAGTTGTGCGCAGGAGGATGGATGTGCTGGAAATGAGATGTTTGAGGACAATGTGTGGTGTGAGGTGATTTGATCGAGTAAGTAACGTAAGGGTAAGAGAGATGTGTGGAATAAAAAGAGCGTGGTTGAGAGAGCAGAAGAGGGTGTTTTGAAATGGTTTGGGCACATGGAGAGAATGAGTGAGGAAAGATTGACCAAGAGGATATATGTGTCGGAGGTGGAGGAAACGAGGAGAAGTGGGAGACCAAACTGGAGGTGGAAAGATGGAGTGAAAAAGATTTTGTGTGATCGGGGCCTGAACATGCAGGATTGTGAAAGGAGGGCAAGGAATAGAGTAAATTGGATCGATATGGTATACCGGGGTTGACGTGCTGTCAGTGGATTGAATCAGGGCATGTGAAGCGTCTGGGGTAAACCATGGAAAGCTGTGTAGGTATGTATATTTGCGTGTGTGGACGTGTATGTATATACATGTGTATGGGGGTGGGTTGGGGCATTTCTTTCGTCTGTTTCCTTGCGCTACCTCGCAAACGCGGGAGACAGCGACAAAGCAAAAAAAAAAAAAAAAAATATATATATATATATATATATATATATATATATATATATATATATATATATATATATATATATATATATATATATATCCACTCCCAGATATCTAAAACACTTTACTTCCTCCAGTTTTTCTCCATTCAAACCTACTTCCCAATTGACTTGTCCCTCAACCCTATTGTACCTGATAACCTTGCTCTTATTCACGTTTACTCTCAGCTTTCTTCTCTACACACTTTACCAAACTCAGGCACCAGCTTCTGCAGTTCCTCACCCGAATCAGCCACCAGCGCGGTACCATCAACGAACAACAATTGACTCACCCAAGCCCTCTCATCCACAACAGACAGCATACTTGCCCCTCTCTGCAAACTCTTGCATTCACCTCCCTAACAACCCCATCCATAAACAAATTAAACAACCATGGAGACATCACACACCCCTGCCGCAAACCGACATTCACTGAGTACCAATCACTTTCCTATCTTCCTACACGTACACATGCCTTATATCCTCGATAAAAACTTTTTACTGCTTCTACCAACATTTCTCCCACACCATATACTCTCAATATCTTCCACAGAGCATCTCTTTCAACACTATCATATGCCTTCTCCAGATCAATATATATATATATATATATATATATATATATATATATATACGATGTCATACTGTCCATGATCTGGTGGCCGCTTGACGTGAGTGAGTGAGTGGTCGTTTGGATGTGAGTTACGCTGAGCATTACGATACCTGCCTTGCAGACAGCAGTCGAAGGTAATGATATGAGTCAAGGGGTAGACCTCCTCTCTGCATTTCAGTCTCATACCTCTTCCTCTGTAGGGAAAATTCATCTACACTGTGGACAACCTACGTGTGTCATCGTCGCTGTGTTTGAACATGTCATAGATCAAGTGTCCTTGTATTGTATTATCTAACTTGATGGAACTCGTGAAAACATTCAATTTTTTGTTGGGAAATACTTTATAAATCCCCGCACATCCATATGAATATATATATATATATATATATATATATATATATATATATATATATATATATATATATATATATATATATATATATATATATATATATATATATATATATATATATGTGTGTGTGTGTGTGTGCTGTCGCCCGAGTACGAGTTTCTGGCCCACACGCGAGTACATGTGGGGATTGTGTGTGAGTACTACTACTACTACTTCCTCGTCCTCAGTAATGTACTATCTGGAAGTACGACAGTACCTTTACATTTATATGTGTCCATATGTGTATATATATATATATATATATATATATATATATATATATATATATATATATATATATATATATATATATAAATATATATATATATATATATATATATATATATATATATATATATATATATATATATATATATATATATATATATATATATATATATATATATATATATGTATATATATAAACGTTTCAATTTTTCCCTTAGGATATAGTTGTTGATACAAGAAGGATGTTTATCTCCTCACAAATTGAGTATGCTGATATTATTCGAATGACTTCAGTAATTTAGCACACAATCGAATGGGTTCCCGTCATTAGTATCACGTAAATGATGTTCATTTTGTATTTTGGACCTCAGTAACTCCTGATTAAGTCAGTGAATAAACTTACACAATTTCAAGCAACAGTTACGCATACGACACATTCGCTTTGGTTTTTATAGATACGAACAGACATACACATGCGACCCAGTCATTCTAAATGCTCTGGGCCATCTCACCTGGGGGGAGTCCTGATGGCTTCTTGTTGAAGAGGAAGAAAATCACCAGCAACAACACTACGAGCAGTGCCTCCGTCAACATCCTGGCGACGTCTAGGGCGCAGCGACGTCTGTAGCAGAAACTCTTACGTTCACTTGCAATCTCATTGACGATGCCAACTAGCTACAAAGTCGTGATCAATTCTCACTCGTCCCATCATCAAGAAGTAAAGAAATCAATAGGAGACGTCAGAGTAGCTGAGGGATATCTTCCTCCTCCTCCTCCGTGACTTACATACAGTTTCAACATACACACACACATACACACACACACGTTTGTAGACGAAGATGAACCAACAAAAAAGGTTGGGTTCATCGGCTTGTTGGGTACGTGTGTGGCAACGTCAAGTACAGCAGCCCGACCTCATGAGAGAGGGAAGCGGGAGGGAGAGGAGGAGGGTGGGGCGTGGTGGGGCTTCATTCTTGATTATCTTTCTTTTTTTTTTTCTATCTGAAGGACAAACATAATCTGTCTGCTCAGGGCAGTCCACTAATGTTTTGCAAACGTCATGACGACATGCGTGGTTTCCTGACCAAACTCTCTCACTTCATTTTGATCATCATTTCTTTTAACTTTGACATAAATGTATGTTGGTTTCTTGAGCAGATACCTGGTGGGGTGGAATTACCAAAGGTTGATGAAAATCATGGAGCTTAAATGAAGTTATATTGAATTCTGATTTGGAGGATTTAAAAAATTTTGACGTCTTGAGATGTGGGCTGGTATATCATGTATAGGAACTGAAGATTAATGAAAATTCTAAATATGGTGTCGTATGCAATTCTATGTTCATCATTACCTTGCATCTCCCTGAGTAATACACTAGTTGTGACTGGAGGTCGCCTCGTGTCAGAGGATGACCTTGTGGCGCTAGCAAGTCACGCTGACCAACATAGCTGCAGTGACCATAAACACAGAACTCATCATTGCATTCAAGCTAGCATTCGCCTGAAGATATACTGTTAAGAAATGACAGAACTACAGGGATGGGGTTATAACAGTGAATAAATCATGAATGACAAATGAGCTTAAGTTTATGGTATGGCTGGATACCTCTACGCTTTGGATAAGTACATGAGTGAGGGATGTATACATAGCACTCGAAGCTTTTTAGGGTAATAAATTCTTTGGTTTATGCACTACGCATTTTGTGATGATCATTAGAACATTAGGTGACGTGAAATTACATTTTGGTTGAATTCCAGTAATATTTTGGATGCCGTACATAATGTCTTTAAATGTTGAACATTAAAAGACGGATAATTTCACGTTGATTGTGTTACACTAATGTGATAGTCAACACCCACCTACCTTAAGGAAAACTAAGCTGTTCGCTTGCTTAGCTGTGCACGCGTTCTAAATTGTTTACTCAAAGGCTATATATAAACCACCACATATCCACATGCATGCCTCAAGGACATCCCGTACGAGTATATTTCTTAATACGATCAGGACAATTACCCTATGACTTTATATGTACTCAGAATACCAGTATTTCTACACACCATGAAACAAACTCCTTCCAATGATTTCGTATAGATTTTGTGCTATTGCTAGAGTCTCGGTACGACAATCGACTTCTCGTTTGTGACGACTATGATGAATTGTTTCAAACATATTACGTGTTTCTAGACACCACAGTAATGCTTGCATGACACCATGACAAAATGCGCTTCACCTGATAGCAGTGCTGATGGCTTTCTAGGGGTGAGGTAGAGTTGCACCAGCAGCAAGAGCCCAAACAGCACCTTGGTAATGTGTGAGTACACACACACACGCATTCTGCTTACCCTTCTCGAGTCCCTTCGCTATCTGGAAACTAGATAGAGATTCCTACTCGCAAGAGAGGATCCAAACCCATTCTCATTCCTTATACCATCAACAGCATCTGTTCTTCAGAATGATCACGGTGAGGTAGCTCATAATACACCAGGTTTATCTGTCTAGGTACTAGATTTTTACTCTCGTGTTGAGATAGGAGGTAGAAGACCCGCATGGAATTATCATATTGCATGGTACGTGGCAACACCTACCCACACGCAACCATCTCATGTGAGTGGTGTTCTGTTATCGGTGACTATCATATATATTTTTCTTTCTTCTTCAAGAAGTTCGACCTTGATGTTCTCATCGTGACACGAGTAATTTTGGACCAAGCAGTAACTGCTACGCCTCTACTGACGCAGATGAGGTCATGCTTAGAAGACTATTTGTAATCAACAGATCTTTAGTATATGCTTCCTATTGTGGACGCTTTATATATATATATATATATATATATATATATATATATATATATATATATATATATATATATATACCTCGCAAACGCGGGAGACAGCGACAAAGCAAAAAAAAAAAGAAAAAAAAAAAATATATATATATATATATATATATATATATATATATATATATATATATATATATATATATATATATATATATATATATTGTATTGCAGTGGAATTTATTAAAAAAGGGGGTGACTGTATTGTTGACTGGTTGGTAAGGTTATTTAATGTATGTATGACTCATGGTGAGGTGCCTGAGGATTGGCGGAATGCGTGCATAGTGCCATTGTACAATGGCAAAGGGGATAAGAGTGAGTGCTCAAATTACAGAGGTATAAGTTTGTTGAGTATTCCTGGTAAATTATATGGGAGGGTATTGATTGAGAGGGTGAAGGTATGTACAGAGCATCAGATTGGGGAAGAGCAGTGTGGTTTCAGAAGTGGTAGAGGATGTGTGGATCAGGTGTTTGCTTTGAAGAATGTATGTGAGAAATACTTAGAAAAGCAAATGGATTTGTATGTAGCATTTATGGATCTGGAGAAGGCATATGATAGAGTTGATAGAGATGCTCTGTGGAAGGTATTAAGAATATATGGTGTTGGAGGCAAGTTGTTAGAAGCAGTGAAAAGTCTTTATCGAGGATGTAAGGCATGTGTACGTGTAGGAAGAGAGGAAAGTGATTGGTTCTCAGTGAATGTAGGTTTGCGGCAGGGGTGTGTGATGTCTCCATGGTTGTTTAATTTGTTTATGGATGGGGTTGTTAGGGAGGTGAATGCAAGAGTTTTGGAAAGAGGGGCAAGTATGAAGTCTGTTGTGGATGAGAGAGCTTGGGAAGTGAGTCAGTTGTTGTTCGCTGATGACACAGCGCTGGTGGCTGATTCATGTGAGAAACTGCAGAAGCGGGTGACTGAGTTTGGTATAGTGTGTGAAAGAAGAGAGTTAAGAGTAAATGTGAATAAGAGCAAGGTTATTAGGTACAGTAGGGATGAGGGTCAAGTCAATTGGGAGGTAAGTTTGAATGGAGAAAAACTGGAGGAAGTAAAGTGTTTTAGATATCTGGGAGTGGATCTGGCAGCGGATAGAACCATGGAAGCGGAAGTGAATCATAGGGTGGGGGAGGGGGCGAAAATCCTGGGAGCCTTGTAGAATGTGTGGAAGTCGAGAACATTATCTCGGAAAGCAAAAATGGGTATGTTTGAAGGAATAGTGGTTCCAACAATGTTGTATGGTTGCGAGGAGTGGGCTATTGATAGAGTTGTGCGCAGGAGGGTGAATGTGCTGGAAATGAGATGTTTGAGGACAATGTGTGGTGTGAGGTGGTTTGATCGAGTAAGTAATGTAAGGGTAAGAGAGATGTGTGGAAATAAAAAGAGCGTGGTTGAGAGAGCAGAGGAGGGTGTTTTGAAATGGTTTGGGCACATGGAGAGAATGAGTGAGGAAAGATTGACCAAGAGGATATATGTGTCGGAGGTGGAGGGAACGAGGAGAAGTGGGAGACCAAATTGGAGGTGGAAAGATGGAGTGAAAAAGATTTTGTGTGATCGGGGCCTGAACATGCAGGAAGGTGAAAGGCGGGCAAGGAATAGAGTGAATTGGATCGATGTGGTATACCGGAGTTGACGTGCTATCAATGGATTGAATTAGGGCATGTGAAGCGTCTGGGGTAAACCATGGAAAGTTGTGTGGGGCCTGGATGTGGAAAGGGAGCTGTGGTTTCGGGCATTATTGCATGACAGCTAGAGACTGAGTGTGAACGAATGGGGCCTTTGTTGTCTTTTCCTAGTGCTACCTCGCACACATGAGGGGGGAGGGGGATGGTATTCCATGTGTGGCGAGGTGGCGATGGGAATGAATAAAGGCAGACAGTGTGAATTGTGTGCATGGGTATATATGTTTGTGTCAGTGTGTGTATATATATGTGTACATTGAGATGTA
The DNA here is from genome assembly GCF_036320965.1 of Panulirus ornatus. Classification (NCBI taxonomy): domain Eukaryota; kingdom Metazoa; phylum Arthropoda; class Malacostraca; order Decapoda; family Palinuridae; genus Panulirus; species Panulirus ornatus. Next base: position 8,408,498 of record NC_092275.1, on the reverse strand, counting down.
TAGGTATGTATATTTGCGTGTGTGGACGTGTATGTATATACATTGTGTATGGGGTGGGTTGGGCCATTTCTTTCGTTTGTTTCCTTGCGCTACCTCGCAAACGCGTGAGACAGCGACAAAGCAAAATAAAATAAAAAAATAAATAAATATATATATATATGTATATATATATATATATATATATATATATATATATATATATATATATATATATATATATATATATATATATATATATATATATATATATCACTCCAACTACACAACCATTCCAACAACCAATAAGATCTCTTAACCTCCACACACCTCCATCCACCTCCATAATCACCACCACCACAAAACGCGCTTAAGTGAGTACATTTCTTGTAGAAGATTGTTCATCAGTACGATAAGCTGATAAAATCTTGAAAGAGAAAAAAGAAAGAAAAAGAGTAGAAAATAGACTGCCATACCAGACTTAACGAAGATATCACAGATGTGGAGGTCTTAATGAATGAGTTTGTGGTCCTTACATCTTAACGAAGTAGATGGGTATAGCCTACGCATAGAGATGTGAGGATTCATACAGGAATACGTTGTAAAATACACACTGATGTTTTATACCCTGCGTCAGTGTGAGTGTATATGTGTTTGTGTGTGTGTGTGTGTGTGTGTGTGTGTGTGTGTGTGTGTGTGTGTGTGTGTGTATGTGTGTGTGTGTGTGTGTGTGTGTGTGTGTGTGTGTGTGTGTGTGTGTGTGTGTGTTTGTGTATGTGTGTGTGTGTGTGTGTGTGTGTGTGTTTGTGTGTGTGTGTTTGTGTATGTGTGTGTGTGTGTGTGTGTGTGTGTGTGTGTGTGTGTGTGTGTGTGTATGTGTGTGTGTGTGTGTGTGTGTGTGTGTGTGTGTGTGTGTGTGTGTGTGTGTGTGTGTGTGTGTGTGTGTGTGTGTGTGTGTGTGTGTGTGTGGTCGCGTCGATGAAATTGATAATCCGGCGATGATTTTCCTCGTCCAGATTTAAAACACTTGATGAGCACAGTATGTGACCTTGCTAGGGAAGTCTACAATCTGTGATCAGTATTGTGTGTTAGGGAGAGAGAGAGAGAGAGGATTTACCCTTGTGTTGTCCCGTCTCTTAACCTCGTATTTACGTAATACACACATGTGAGAAATACTTGTGTGAGATGAGGAAATGTACGAGTGAATGTAGATGTATAAGGAGGGATGTATTTAGAAGTGTATGCAAGGGAGGCTGGATTTGACTTATCAGAAAATCAAAAGGGATAAATGTCAATTGTTAAGGTAATTGCTTGGAATGTAAGAGAGTTGTAACACAAAGACCAAACAGACCTACAAGCATATAAATCTTCCTTAATAACACAAAACATTGGATAATCCAGAGATCACTAATTATAGTAATATAAGGTGATAGGACTACATGTTAATCATCTTCCATGACAGCATGAAATTACTGATGACCAAGCGAATAATTTCACCAACTTTACATTGGAATGAGATTAATCAGGAGTAACGATTAATTGTGGAGATAAATTAGATTGGGTTTTATTAAATTGATTTTGTTTTATATAGTGTAAATTGATGACAAATATGAATATGATGTATAGCTAGAATATTCATCGTTTCATGATACCACTGTGTACAGTGGTCAATATCTGTGAATATATGAGGTGAGAACGTGATCTCTCTCGAGGATCACTGGAAATCCACATTCATTGGCTGTCCAGACACAGATCTCTCTCTCTCTCTCTCTCTCTCTCTCTCTCTCTCTCTCTCTCTCTCTCTCTCTCTCTCTCTCTCTCTCTCTCTCTCTCTCTCTCTATCTCTATCCCTTAGTAACATAATGGTCTACGCCAAACATTGGGAGTGGAAGTTGACGGTGGGGAAAGAACGGTTGAGCTACAGGTCAATGTTGCATAATATGAGCATGAAATGATGAGAGTATATGAATGCATATAACACTGAACTTAAGGTATATATATATATATATATATATATATATATATATATGAGTGTGTGTGTATGTGTGTGTGTGTGTGTGTGTGTGTGTGTGTGTGTGTGTGTGTGTAAATACCTATATTTAACTAGGTTCAAGGCCAGACTCTTCTCCATAACCTCGTCTTCACAATAGCCTTGCATTCATCAACCTAGGTTCAAGTTATGAAATTTCAAGGAATACCTAGTTCAAAAATAGCTGAAATATAATCAATTCTCTTTCAAGTGAATAGACAATAACTGGAAAAGATATGTGGTCGTTACCTTACAGGCAGATGGTAATTTGCTAATCTATAAATCATCGCAGGAAAATCCTTCTATATAATTTTCAACACCAAAGATATGAAGAATGAGGTTAACGCAAACAACAAGTTAATATTCTTTGTTCCTGGAAACATCAGGAAGCATAAAAAAGAAAAAAGATATATATATATATATATATATATATATATATATATATATATATATATATATATATATATATATATATATATTGGAAAGGATCACAATTTTGCGCGTGATCAAGATATTCCTATGAGTCCACGGGGAAAATGAAACACGAAAACTTCCCAAGTGCATTTTCGTGTAATAATCACATCATCAGGGGAGACACAATCATATGTTTACCAAATGGCGTCCTAGCTTCGTCTCTTCGATGTATATGAATTGACTGTTGTATTTCTCTCTTGTGTCTCCCCTTATGATGTGATTATTACACGAAAGTGCACTTGGGAACTTTTCGTGTTTCATTTTCCCCGTGGACTCATAGGAATATATATATATATTTTTTTTTTTATACTTTGTCGCTGTCTCCCGCGTTTGCGAGGTAGCGCAAGGAAACAGACGAAAGAAATGGCCCAACCCCCCCCCATACACATGTATATACATACACGTCCACACACGCAAATATACATACCTACACAGCTTTCCATGGTTTACCCCGGACGCTTCACATGCCTTGATTCAATCCACTGACAGCACGTCAACCCCGGTATACCACATCGCTCCAATTCACTCTATTCCTTGCCCTCCTTTCACCCTCCTGCATGTTCAGGCCCCGATCACACAAAATCTTTTTCACTCCATCTTTCCACCTCCAATTTGGTCTCCCTCTTCTCCTTGCTCCCTCCACCTCCGACATATATATCCTCTTGGTCAATCTTTCCTCAATCATCCTCTCCATGTGCCCAAACCACTTCAAAACACCCTCTTCTGCTCTCTCAACCACGCTCTTTTTATTTCCACACATCTCTCTTACCCTTACTTTACTCACTCGATCAAACCACCTCACACCACACATTGTCCTCAAACATCTCATTTCCAGCACATCCATCCTCCTGCGCACAACTCTATCCATAGCCCACGCCTCGCAACCATACAACATTGTTGGAACCACTATTCCTTCAAACATACCCATTTTTGCTTTCCGAGATAATGTTCTCGACTTCCACACATTCTTCAAGGCCCCCAGAATTTTCGCCCCCTCCCCCACCCTATGATCCACTTCCGCTTCCATGGTTCCATCCGCTGCCAGATCCACTCCCAGATATCTAAAACACTTCACTTCCTCCAGTTTTTCTCCATTCAAACTCATATATATTCAACTCATAAATATATATATATATATATATATATATATATATATATATATATATATATATATGTTCCAATTCTTGGAGAATGGATAGTAACCTTCCAACGCAGAAAACAAAACTTCACAAACAAATTATTTCTTATTACGAAATGGTTTTGTAAACTTATGACTTGAAGATATAACAAAAGTTCCTTTTGTGGTAAAGTGAAGAATGACATTTAGCAATAACCACCAGTAGAATTATCGTACACTGTTGTTGTATAACTGAATGATATAATTTTCCTCATTTATCATGTATTACATTCTCTCGTCTTTCTTTCCTTTTCGGTAAAGTATCATATTTCTTTCTTTCTCAGCGTCGTACTTTCATCCTGTGAAATATATACGAACTCAAAGCTTCTTTCGTCTGATCAGAAAAGGACGTGTTCTCTACGAACAAGATTGTATGAAGGTGAATATATATATATATATGTATATATATATATATATATATATATATATATATATATATATATATATATATATATATATATATATATATGCTCCAGGGTCGGCCAATCATGTTGAAAGGCCGAATCATCCTGTTCAAGGGTCGTAAGGTCTGTACTATCGTACGTGAGGAGCTTACTGCGTTTCTGCATGTTTTCTTATTCATTCTTTTCTTTTTTTTTCTTGACTGCACATTTTATGCTCCGTCTCTTCTGTATAACAGCGACCATCCAAGAAGACATAGACGTGTAATTAAGGTTATAAAAAGCGGAAAAAAAAAATGAGACTGGCTTGTGTGTAAACGCCCACCCTTTCTTGGCGTCACACGCATGCTTTAATTACCATGTGTCCTCTCTCTCTCTCTCTCTCTCTCTCTCTCTCTCTCTCTCTCTCTCTCTCTCTCTCTCTCTCTCTCTGTAGCTCCCACATCTAACGTGTGAGAAGAACATCTTTTAGGGGACGGAGCTGGGCAAACACACGTCCTGACTTCGGTTTACATGTCAGCCTTGTTGGGCAAGATGGTAGGGAGAAGGAGCATAGAGAAATGGGAGAGGCCAAGGGACAGAAACAGAGGGGTGAGTGAGTGTAACAAAAGGGGAAGGGGGAAACGATAGGGAACCAAGACAAACGAGGAAATGGGAATGAATAGGCGTGGAAAAGGAAGGCAGAGATAAAGAGTAGATAGGAAAAGAGCAGAGAGTAAAAACAGGCATGGAGGAGAAGAAAGTGGGGGGAAATGAAAACAAACAGGGAGGATAGTAGGGGAAAATGAGGGAGAGAAGCACGGATGTGATAGACGAAAATTAAGAGAAAGAGAAAAGGTAAGTGAAGATGAGGGAGTGTGGAACGATTGAGAGAGAGGGAGAGTGAAGTCGAAGAGAGATGGAGAATGAAAAGGAAAACAGAAAGGGAGACTGGAGAAGAATAAGGGTGCAGATGAATAAGGGAGAGTAAAACAAGACAGTGATAGGGAGAGAAGGGAGTTGAAGCAATCCCAGGAACAGCACAGTGACATATGATCGCCATGTCCCATATAATTATAACGTAGTCGCTAGATTCATGTGGATTCTTGTGAGCTCGCTAGACATGTAGAAGCTCCATGTCCTCCTCGCTCCTTGATCTAAGTGCCAAGACAGAATATGACGCTCCATCTTTGACGAAAAGTTGCATTCACTTTTGGGTCGAGTTCCAAAGAAAGAAAACACAGTAATGTGACTGAGTGTTTTTCTTTTTATAACCGTCTTTGATACGCAGTGTTTGCTTGTCTGCTTTAGCTGTTACAACCATTACGACTGCTTGATATTTACCTCGTCGTAAACTCCCTCATCAGACGGTGGCGTATACATATCGCAGTCATAATCATCCACAATGAAATTGTGGGAGTTATTCTTTTCTCTTTTTAATGTTTTTTTTTTTATGTACCTCGCGTTATATGATGTGTTTTGCTCTGCTAAAATAATGATTTCTGATTCATTTCTACCCGGGCATGTTCAAGGCTTCAGTACTGGACAAGAACCTTCTCAAAATTATTGATGAAGTTGATTCATTTTATCATGAAAGACGAAAGTGTTAGGAAAAGTGCAAGAGAGAATCAGCTTTCGGAAATAGGATCATTATCCAGGATCGAGATCAACCGAAGGGAAAAGGATTGACTAAGAGAACACAACTAACTTCTCACTGTAAAGGAGTCAACGATTCCTTGCCCCTGCTACTGGAAGGAGCACAGCCTTGGGCTGAAAGATCCCTTAGAAGGTCCTAGGGTAGTGTATATATATAATATATATATATATATATATATATATATATATATATATATATATATATATATATATATATATATATATATATATATATATATTCGCCATTTCCTGCATTAGCAACGTAGCGTTAAAACAGAGGGCCGAGCCTTAGAGGAAATATCCTCTAAGGTAAAGACACCATTTGGATGACATCCCATCACGAACACAACGACACACACACACACACACACACACACACACACACACACACACACACACACACACACACACACACACACTGATAAAACTGATTCCTTTGACAAAATACCTTTTTTTTTGATCCGGATTTTTAGGATTCTCTCAACACATTCGCCCCACTCGACTATGTCAAAGGGCGCGCAAACCCATGTCCTTCGGTATCGTGAAAGCAACATCGTAGCCAATCCGGGGAGAGACAGAAGATCCATTAGAGTCAACGCTGGATACTTTTCCCTTACACATAACCTCTGTAAACACGAACTGTTTGCTAAAGTCGGTTCTAATTGGTGCAAATGTGATGGGGATGGAGTCACCTGGTAGCCTCCGAAGTCTGGTGACTTTGTCGTGTCTACAGTGTGTTTTTTTTTTTTTGTCTGTTTGTCTTAGAGGAACCCAACCCCACCCGGCTTGTTTCCCCGTCTCCACGAAACATTATCTTTTTTTTTGGTTTTTGGATTGTTCTCTCTCTCTCTCTCTCTCTCTCTCTCTCTCTCTCTCTCTCTCTCTCTCTCTCTCTCTCTCTCTCTCTCTCTCTCTCTCTCTCTCTCTCTCCACCCCTAGAAGATCTTGGCCCGTTCCTCACGAACTTCTGACCTTTCTTTTTATCCTCCGTTCGTCGTAGCTCGTCGCAACCTTAGTGCACGTCGGATACTACAATTCTTCAAGTAATAAAAGGGGATTTATTTCTATATAAGTTTTTTTTTGGATTTTCTCCGACATTTTTCTTTTTTTTTCAACGGAAGGAATTGTACGTCAGTTTGAAAGTGTTTTCAAGTACACTGACGCTCTCAAGTTGCTTATAGGCTTGATGTCTGACTTATGACCCCGCTGAGAGAGAGAGAGAGAGAGAGAGAGAGAGAGAGAGAGAGAGAGAGAGAGAGAGAGAGAGAGAGAGAGAGAGAGAGAGAATTTTACCGTATGGCAATTTCGAAATACATTGCTCGTTAGCGTCTGTTGACCCGAAAAAATATATATGTAAATCCGTGCGGAAGTAAACAAGATGTTTACATCATCTAGGCTGGTTTACGCACGAGTGAATATGTAAACAAGTTAAAGTATTGTGTGTTCGGTGTTTACCAAGTTAACAGTTTTACAGCAGTGAACATAGGGATTATCACAGACAATAGATAACGTAAATTTTGTCTTTCCGGTTACCCAAACGAATCCATCAGAGCATTGATCGATTTCATGTCACGACTTAAAGATGAGTGTAAACCAATCAGCTAAATTAGGATCTTAAGGATATTCACTGGAAATACTCACTGGAAATCTCGCTGCTCGTTGCCTTATACCGTCTGGAAGGACAGATTTCCAGCCCCTCTTAGTCGCCTTCTACGACACGCAGGAGATACGTGGGCAGTAATTCTTTTCTCATATCCTTAGGAACATATATATGCAATTTTGTTCACTAAACGTGTCCCTAAAACTGATAACATTGAATGTTTACCAGAGTTTAAATTTTCAAAACATCCGATCAGGTATCAGGCCATGAATACTGATGTGAAACTAATGTCAAATAATACAGCTGATACACCGCATTAGAACAATAAAACCCTAAACCCTAAAAATAGACGTAATTTTGATTATAATCCTCACCTATAATTAGTACGAAATTGATTGAATGGAATCCCGTATGTGAAAAAAAATAGTCATTCTCCTTTACAAGTTCGATGGTGTGTGAATTTCCTTTTTTTTTTATTTCTTAATCGTGATCAACATTGCATGGGAGAAAAGATGCACCAGTCGAGGGGAAATCCGGTGAGAGAATAAAAGAAAAGAAAAGGAAGATAGAAATTAATTCTGTATACCTGTTGTATACCAGTTATATACCTATTAAAAGGTAGTGTTGCTAGAGTTCAGAAATTCTGGACTTCTTTTGCACGACAGTGCAACTGGGTAAAACGATGAGGAATGATGGGTTATCTTTTAGTAATTATGTAATCATTATTTCATGATGTGGTTATATTTGTACGCATGTATATACATGCATGTGTATGTATGTTTATACATGTTCGTTTGTGCATTTGTGTGTGATTATTATTTACGGTGAGAGAGCTTTATACTAATGTTCCCTTGTCGCTCGACCTTGTATATATTCTCTGAGCCCTTACTGTGAGTGTGTGTCTATCTATCTTTGTTTGTGCATGTATGTGTGTGTGTGTGTGTGTGTGTGTGTGTGTGTGTTTATGTGCGTGTGTGTGTGTGTGTGTGTGTGTGTGTGTGTGTGTGTGTGTCTTTGTCTGTGTGGGGACACACCTGTGTCGGTATTGATGAAAAAGATATTGTCTATTGGAAATATTCGATTCAAAAAGAATTGAAAAAAAAGTTTTTATGTTCGAACGATAATATCACAGCGGGAATACATGGAAAAAGAATTATGAAATGGGAATTCTTCATCAGAGAAAATGTAATCGAAATAATGGAACACTGATTAAATCCCCACAAACTGAAATTATCTAAGTGGAGAACTGTAACTGGAACTTCTTAATTAGAAGTGTAATTAGGGAATCAGAACTTGTATTTCTAATAGACAATAAAGAATGATAGGAAATGTTTGAGGAGATTAAGACATGTTCTTGTAAAAGGAAATTATGGGCGAGCCAACTTCCAGTCAAGGTAATGAAGTGGTGTCAGGTTATAAGTGAGCCAGGATCTTTGACTCGTCTTTGATCATCAAGTATATTTGTAAATATAAAACAACCCTTTTTGGTTAGCTGGCTGGTTATTTTGGTTGTTAAGTTTTTGTCTGGTCTTTTTCCTTTAAAGTTTATCAATTGCCAGTCATTAAGGTCGTCATAGTCAAGTTACAACACCCAAAAAGCGAAAAGTCTTTAGCATCTTTTTCAAGTGTTATGGGGTAATCAAAAAAACATAATTTCTCTCACTACGCACGTCTCCGATGCTCTGTTGGCTTCACTACAACGGGAAACATTAACAGTGAACGGTAGAGAGAAACGGTTAGTGTGAAATCCTTAGGTTTTCCATCAATGCTTGTCTTCATCTCACACTTGAGTGGTATATATCTATAGCTTTCATATTATCTAATCTATCCTCACAGTGTTCTGTTGATTCCAGCCATAAATACGTAAGTTAATCATGTCTGTTCCTTCAAGCTTTTACAGCTTTGAATTTGGTGTTCGGGAATTGAAAATGACACTTGTTTTTAATTATGCTTTACCTAGATGCTAGGCTAATAACAATATATCTTCCAGTTTCTGAGGACGTATGCAATACATTCATAGAAAAGAAATTAATCAGTACTTTTATCATAATCAATTAGATATTACTTATAATTAACAACTGAATATTAAGCAATTAGCAAGTTAGTATTAGGATGCTCCTGTGGATGGCAAAGAAAATGTAATGTGACAGGCTTAATGTCATTTGAAATTCTGAATTTACTCTTAATTTAACTTCATGTTAGGCTTGATATTATTCCCCCATTAACGACTTGGAATTTAGTAGGCGATAATACTGTTGTTAGATAATGTACAACAATTGCCTAGCTATACACATTCTCAATTACTATAAACATTGCCATTGTCATCATTTGCGCCGGTGATGTGTAATTATCCAAACCGCGTAATTACGTATATTTGAAATGTTTTATGCCCTATTACCAGTTATGGTGTTCAGTATGGTGTTCCCATGTTGCTTAAATCCTTTAATGTGGATATTACCTTCAGCAATAATGATACAATAAAGAATATCTTAATCAGGAATTCACCAGAAAATTCTCCTGGGTGCATCTATAAAATGCCATGTAGAAATTGTGATAAGTTTTATGTTGGGTAGACTGGTAAGATCTTTCTGTAAGAGTTAAGCAACATATATATAGTATAAGAACGGGACAAGAATCAAATGCCTTGTTTAATCACATCAAAAACTATGATCATTGTATTGACTGGAGTAATGCCATCTCAGTCAGTAACTCTAACTCTATTACCACGAGAAATATCATTGAATCTTCTATTATTAGATACACAAAGAATTATAATCTTAATATTAGTGATGGTTTATATATATACATATATATATATATATATATATATATATATATATATATATATATATATATATATATATATATATATATATATATATATATATATATATATATATATATATATATATATATATATATATATAAAGGTGAAATCGCACTTAAAGAGTTCATACAATTTTATCTAACATGCAGTTTTTCTTCTATACATGTGGTACGACATGTTTCGTGGAGACAATCCACCTCATCAGGTGATAGTACTTAAAAAAGTTATTAGATCCCAACATCACACTTGATTCCCACCGTCCAACACCACTTTGTAAGGGAAAGTGGTAAAAGGGGGGTCACATGACGTGGGTTGACCTGGGTAGCTGGGCGTGTCTTGAATAACATTCTTTATGTCTTCGTGTTTTATCAATTTTGGTTAATGCTAGGATGGGCTTTAGAATTACCTGGTTACAAATCAAAGTTCCTAGTATTAGCAATTATGACAGATTCAATGACGTTGCGTGTGGCATGATCAACAGAGTGGTATAGAAGAACAGGATTTTCAAGTTATATGGAGTGATCATTTTCATGACAATATTAGTGGCTGCATTTTATGGTCATTCCTGCGTACTGCGTACTGCGTGACGGTGCCAATAACACCTCTCCGTTACAGTTTCACCAGTCTGGCCTATATATATATATATATATATCTTTACACGCCTTGCATTTGACGTCGTAAACACTTCTAATTTTTGCATAATTTGACCATTTAATTATAAAGGTCTTACTCATGGTGTTATTGAACTATAAAGCAACATACTCAATGTATTTCAGAAATTAATCCGAATGTCAATATTGCTCAGAGGAGAGGAGGCTGGAGCATCCTTTCGCCCATACCGGATCAGCTGCTATATAATGTAAAAAGAAAATATCCTGAAAGTCAACACCATAATACTAGAGGGTTTCTGACAGTGAGTCTGGCTGCTGCTCCACCCATTAAAACTGAATCGATTCTGAAATTGGAAAATATCGGTTCTACTCGCATTCTGTTAGATATGAAAAAAAAAAAACGGGAGGAAAAGCTACGTATCCAAAAATGGTTTTTGAAAATTTCTATATGTAATTTGTAAACCATATATATGAAAATTTGCAATTTGTTGCAATAATTAATGTCGTCAACTGTTTCGTTTCATCATGTTTGAACTGAATTGGTTATATTTTTTCGAAAAAAAAAATGGCAACTAAAAACATGATTAAAATGTATGTAAATGCTTTACAATATTCAAATACGGACAGGCGATATTTCCATGATGATATGATCTGTTAATTCACTCACGTATTCTATGATTTCCCTGTACATCCCTCCTAATCATCTGCTATAGATCTGTGAACCGATACACACACACACACAGAAAACCTTTCTAGAAATCAAATCCTTTGTGATAGTTAACATGACTCTCTTATCATAACATCCGGTCTCGAAAGATGTCACAGCCTCGCTTGGAGTCACCATGACGACTGGGAACAGTGTAATGATAACAGATATCCTGCAAGACACAGGGACACCACAGATCACCTGCTGCTTCCTTGTGCTTATGTCCTCTCAACTACTTGGGTCGTTCAGAAAGCGATCGTCAAACCACCTCATTCGCCGTAGTTCAGTTGGATGATTGCCAATATAGACTTCAACACGTTTATCAGAACTTAATAAAAGCATCTTCAAGGAAAACATTGAATCACTGTAAACAGTCGAAAACCCAAACGATTTTTGACCGTGAAATACTGAAAGATTTACAACGATTACGTAACTCAGTGAAGCAGATGAAATATGGTATATATATATATATATATATATATATATATATATATATATATATATATATATATATATATATATATATATATATGCCGTCATATTTCCAAACTGTTCCTTCCTTAACTCCCTCTAGATATTATTGACTTAGGTCAATATCAAATTTTCTACAAACTTTATTTCCCAATTCCTGCGATAGAGATAGGAATTTGCACACACACACACACACACACACACACACACACACACACACACACACACACACACACACACACAAGGCCACTTGAAGTGTTGGGAAAATATTCACCCTCTCTCACCCATCTTCGTCAAGACGCGTGGGTTGTGTAATCATTTTCCATATATCGCTTGGCATCATGAATCATCTGGCTCACTGAGGACACATTTCTTCGTGAATCTGTTTCATCCGACTCACTGAGGAGAGTTACATAATCTTATATAATCTAGCTCAGTAAGGGACACGAGTCTATAGCACGATATGAGCTGTGTCTTGTGTCTTATGGTTCGCTGAGAACACATATCTGTCTCGGGAACCCGAGTGAACCACTACCCTCTGTCTCCTTTAGGATTCATAATGCTTCAGAAGCTCCGAAAAGCTACTGCATCATCCATTTCTTAGAGGTGTATAATGACTCGAGTGTATTACAAACTTTAATTAGTCGGCTTAGCGGAGGAGAAGAAGGACCCAGATGGCACCGCGTCAATATGTATCAACCCTCTCACTGCTTTGTTTGATTAACTTTGACAATCTTTGTACCCAGGGCTCACCCAGAGATGAGTCTATTCGGTGAGTTATCAGAGCGGGCGTGAGAGAAAGGTTTAGAGAAGCATAGTGGGTGTCATAATCTTTGGGTGAAGACGTTATGCAAAGGCAAGGTTGTTGTTTAAGAATGAATGAAACTTCAGACACGTTAGTTGTTAGATGAATGATGAATGAAGCTTCAGATATGCATGGGAGGTGTTAGATGAATGATGAATGAAGGTTTAGTGAAGGAACTTCTTGCCATACGCGAGAGTTGATAGAGCTGTAATGAAAAAAGATGAATGATGAATGAAGGTTTAGTGAAGGAACTTCTTGCCATACGCGAGAGTTGATAGAGCTGTAATGAAAAAAGATGAATGATGAATGAAGGTTTAGTGAAAGAACTTCTTGCCATACGTGGGAGTTGAAAAAAGACAGGCATGCACGATGGTTGACAGATGATACATGTATAGCCTACAGTTTAGTTTACTGGTTGATATGCCGCGTGCATCTCTAACCAACCTTTGAAATTTAGAGATAATTTGTGAAGCTAATTAAGAGATCATTGGATAATGAGACGATATGATTCTTAACACAAGAAAATGTAATGTCATGTGCCCATACACTTCTCCTGTTATACAGTTGAACGATCAAACACATGCCTCCTACCGTGTGTGATGTTCCCATAGTTGTTACTTTGTTTATGGATGGGGTGGTTAGGGATGTAAATGCAAGAGTTTTGGAAAGAGGGGCGAGTATGTAGTCTGTTGGAAATGAGGGGGGTCTGGGAAGTGAGTCAGTGTTTGTTCGGCGATAATACAGCTCTGGCGGCTGATTCAAGTGAGAAGCTGCAGAAGTTGGTGACTGAGTTTGTGAATATGTGAATATGTAGTGTATATATGCATGTGTATATGTATATGCATATGTTGATATGTAGATATACGTATGTATATGTGCGCGTGTGGGCGTTTACGTATATATATATATATATATATATATATATATATATATATATATATATATATATATATATATATATATATATATATATATATATATATATATATATATATATATATATATATATATATACTTATTTTCTTGCAAGACTGGAAATGTAGGAGAGTTGCTGAGTCGTGTGTTTGTTAGAAGTGTTATTATACAAGTCAATCAGGCTCGGAGACTGTTAGCGCACTTCAGGAAGTCTTATGAGAGACTTAACCGAGGGCAGGAGAGGCATTTTTGTCAAGTCTGCCGTGAAATGTGAACGCTGTGGCTCACATCCAGATTTGGTCCACCCCCCCCCCCCCCCCAGGAGAATATCGACAGAGGCTGGGTGGCCAGAGAGAGAGAGAGAGAGAGAGAGAGAGAGAGAGAGAGAGAGAGAGAGAGAGAGAGAGAGAGATCCTGAAAAGTAACGAAATCAATTAAAATCTTGGATCAAGTTTTCTCCGGGCAAAACAACTTTGGATTGGTCTCCTGTGACTCAGGACTGAGAGGGAAGAGTGACCTGAGATACGAAATTTGTGAGAAGGCGTTTTAGAATGAAATTCCTGGAAACAAGGAATGGAACTTTTGGCAGAAAGTATGGAACTCGAATCATGGGACAGATGATGGAATAGGAGGAAACAGAAGCCATCTTAGACCATGGGAGCATCTTGGAGGAGGAAACACATTTGTTTTTCTATAGGGTTCTCTCTCTCTCGTGTCTCCCGGTGATGGTTACCGCCTCAAACAAGCCTACCCTCTCGGTGATTGGGGTCGTCAAGAGAGCCTTAAACACGTTGGGAACATGGTTTGGTCACGTCTTATACGCGTGTCTATGACACCTAGGCTGGGTACAACCATACTCCTCTCTCTCTCTCTCTCTCTCTCTCTCTCTCTCTCTCTCTCTCTCTCTCTCTCTCTCTCTCTCTCTCTCTCTCTCTCTCTCTCTCTCTCTCTCTCTCTCTCTCTCGTCGAGAGACGCAGTATACCGTTGCCAGAAAGTGATCGTGCTGGAAACAGTGTTCGGGTGGGACTATATACCTTAGAATTATCGCTTCCCATATTATGGTACGAGCAATACAACACCAGAGTGGTCATACTCACATATATCGCCAAGGTAGTATGTTATGCCAGACGTAATTTGGAGGTTATTCCCTCATCGTCGAAGTAACTGGGAGGCGCCGAAGAAACGACTTTGCTTGCTTGCAGGGAAGCAAGCATGTCTAGCCAGGTCATGAAATACACAAGGATCTTTAGACGACGAAATGTAAATATGGGAGATAAGTTAGCCTTAAGACGAGGTCACATTGGAAAAACAAGGGTCACCAAGGTCACCCGGGATATTATATCGCCTTTGAAATTACATTACCAGGGATATACTGTCCTCTGGCATACAATGCCACCGAAGAAATTACATTATCAGGGAAATTATATCACCTTGGAGACGAAGTGAAGAAGAGGAACGATTGTATTAGACAAATTCATCCGGCGAATGAATTCACATGGCAGAGGAAACGATCACATTCGTAAATGGTAAATAAATAAACATAACATCATACAGACAATAATGAAAGTCGTTTAAAAAGCCTCATCCATTCAGTCAATATTGACTCAACCCTCATCTTGTAATGTTGTAAAAGAATATGATCAGTTGCGTGCAGAATTCCCATAATTCTTTTTGCACGTTGACTAAATCACCATCTCATTTTAAACAGTGCGAAATGGAACAACCAATTTGGATGAGATATTACAGCCTGAGGTTGTAAAAAATGCGTAGGTAGATACTGTTATGGAAATAACCGACGTAAATGTAATTAAGACACCAGGTTACTCTGTAATGCTTAGATTATATTTGATTACATTTGACTTATATTTTCATCTCTGTATTAGGCCCCTATATCGTTTATTACCAGTGGTTTTCACATCACTAGGGACATGTGACAGCCCAGATGTCTCTGTCATACACGAACACTTAGATTAGCAGGGTTACAGATTAAGTCTATCATAAATCCGCTTTTATAAAAGCCTCTGATACGGGTTTTTGAAAGTGTCCATGATACATCTATGCAAATGAAGTGATTTCCTTTTTTAGATAGACGTATAAAACACATACACAAACACACACACACACACACACACACACACACACACACACACACACACACACACATACAAAACTGGCATAGAGGATTCGGTATGTGTGTGTGTGTGTGTGTGTATGTGTGTGTGTGTGTGTGTGTGTATGTATGCATATATCAGTAGGAGTAAAACTCAAGGTACATATATCCAAGGTTGAGGGACGGGTTGAAATAAGTGAAAGATTGTCTCCTCGTAACACAAATAATAATCACACACAGTAATCACACACAAACATCTTCAAACACTCGCCTTCACAGACATCTTTAAAGTATACACACGTATAAACACATACATTCGAGAGTATATATATATATAAATATATATATATATATATATATATATATATATATATATATATATATATATATATATATATATATATATATATATAAATATATACACAAATATACATGAAAAGAAGGCACCACAATATCATAATACTACATACACACATAAACACACAAAAGTGTGCACATACAAATTTCCGAAGACATACATAATCAAAGGAAGTAAATACATAGGATATAAATACATACAAATGTATGGACATACAGAAATCTACGCTTACTAGACATGTTTCTCACCCGTAACTGTAGTTCATATAACTTGAGAAAATAACATTGTAGAAAAGGGATTCAGTATTCTAAACATTAACACTTTATAAAATGTTTGCAAGACAAACTTAACATTGATTTTAGTAATCTTCCCATGTCTCATTTTCTTTCAAAGCTTCTTACTTTCCTTTACATGATGGAAAAATGCTCTGGCATTCCTTCACGTACGACCAGATCAACCAGATCTAGTGACTAATGCCTCGCTTCCCTTCACTTACTACCATAGCGACCAGAACTCATGACTAATGCCTCGCTTCCCTTCACTTACTACCAAAGCGACCAGAATTCATGATTGATGCCTCGCTTCCCTTCACTTACTACCAAAGCGACCAGAATTCATGATTGATGCCTCGCTTCCCTTCACTTACTACCATATCGACCAGAACTCGTGATAAATAGCATTCTAATAAGATTAGAAAAAATACATAAGCGTTAACAGACCGAGAAAATGAATTTTTTCACACTTGCATAAGAACCTGGAAAAATGAAATGCCAAAAAAAACATGCTTCATACCAGCCAGAATAGACAGGGATAAAAGACTCTTTATCTTTTCATCGTTTCTTTTTTTACCTTATATTTTTTGGGAGGGGACTGATTTATGATTTCATTTCGTTTAAAGAATGGAAATTTTTTCATGGACTTGTCGTATTAGAGGAAAGTTTTAAGCGTTCTTATCTCAAGCTATATTCTTTGTTTATACACACACACAGACACACACACACACACACACACACACACACACACACACACACACAAACACATATTTATATTTATATATATATATATATATATATATATATATATATATATATATATATATATATATATATATATATATATATATATATATATATATATATATATATATATATATATATATATATATATATATACTTACGTATAGTAAAAGTTAAAAACATATTTTGTAACCAGCTACAGTTACAGGACGTTACTCCGTTTTCATTTCAATGCTGATTATTGGTTACAGGAAGTGTTACAGAATCACTCCATCTCTCTGTTCATAATCAGTCGATGTTTTGATGGTAGTGTCCAAGCTTCCGCTAAATCTATCACATCCATTAACCCTCCCATGTATCATTGATGGATGTTTACTGATACAGAGCTCTCAATGCGAGGCATAAGTGCTTTTACCTTTGGCAACAGCAAACACTAGACCCCAGCAGACAATCCTTTTGATGGCCTGGCACGAGAGCAAAGAGCGACACTTGACAGCCACTGAAGTAGTTGTACCTGTAATATATCTCCCTGGTCGCTGGATCGTGAGATTGAACTAGGGAGGACGAGAATGGGAGGTTTTAGGTGCACGACGATGTTAAGGGAGTTTTACTCCGATGAATCAAGAAGGGAGAGTGGAGACGATTACCAGGGAGAGATAAAGGGAGGAGAAGGGGAACTCAAGACAGTACCTAAGGGTAGATGAAGACAATCAGTCTGTAAGGGGGAAGAGGAAGGGGGAGATAAAATACAAGGGGAGGTTAAGCCGTGAGAGCCAGATAGGGAGAGGAGGGTTAGGGAGAGGAGGGTTCTGTACAAGGGCGGGGAAAAGTGATGGGGTGAAGGGCGCTGTCCATTCCCCAGAGCCCCAAGATGATACCCACCCTCGCAAACTGCGTAATTCCCAGCTGCCAAACCCACCTCTTAAATCCCGGTCTTCCTTACACAACCCGTAACTAGACCCCCACTCCGACCCACACTCTCCACAGAGATAAACAGAGGCTTCGTCTACATGGCCCTGGCTGGAGAATGAACATTGTATATATATACACCTCCTCCGGCTGACCCTACAATCTCACACATGCTTTTAATTAAGAACAATACTTGATTCAACCCTCTAACTGTATTTATGACCTTTATCCCTCCTGGTGTAGATTAACACTGCCTTGCCCCTCTACCAGCGAAGGTTTTTGATGGGGAGAGGTTATATGTATCATACTTCCATGGCCTTTTGTCATGATCTATGGGAAGGAAGGGGTATATAGACTGTAGTGTGGGTGTGTATGTGTGTGGAACGAAGAGGAAAGAAGATATTTACGGTAATGGGCATTAAATATTACTACACCGCTCGACCCTTCAGCCTTCATGTCCCTGTGATCACACACACACACACACACACACACACACACACACACACGGTAGAAAAGCTTATCTAGAGATCTTTTCTACGGCTTAGTGGTACAGACAGTAACCTTCTTGTTGCAGCTGTGTTGCGTAACTTGTTTATATATATATATATATATATATATATATATATATATATATATATATATATATATATATATATATATATATATATATATATATATATATATATATATATATGTGTTGTTGTTCGCTGATGATACAGCGCTGGGGGCGGATTCATGTGAGAAACTGCAGAAGCTGGTGACGGAGTTTGGTAAAGTGTGTGGAAGAAGAAAGTTAAGAGTAAATGTGAATAAGAGCAAGGTTATTAGGTACAGTAGGGTTGAGGGTCAAGTCAATTGGGAGGTGAGTTTGAATGGAGAAAAACTGGAGGAAGTGAAGTGTTTTAGATATCTGGGAGTGGATCTGTCAGCGGATGGAACCATGGAAGCGGAAGTGGATCATAGGGTGGGGGAGGGGGCGAAAATTTTGGGAGCCTTGAAAAATGTGTGGAAGTCGAGAACATTATCCCGGAAAGCAAAAATGGGTATGTTTGAAGGAATAGTAGTTCCAACAATGTTGTATGGTTGCGAGGCGTGGGCTATGGATAGAGTTGTGCGCAGGAGGATGGATGTGCTGGAAATGAGATGTTTGAGGACAATGTGTGGTGTGAGGTGGTTTGATCGAGTAAGTAACGTAAGGGTAAGAGAGATGTGTGGAAATAAAAAGAGCGTGGTTGAGAGAGCAGAAGAGGGTGTTTTGAAATGGTTTGGGCACATGGAGAGAATGAGTGAGGAAAGATTGACCAAGAGGATATATGTGTCGGAGGTGGAGGGAACGAGGAGAAGAGGGAGACCAAATTGGAGGTGGAAAGATGGAGTGAAAAGGATTTTGTGTGATCGGGGCCTGAACATGCAGGAGGGTGAAAGGAGGGCAAGGAATAGAGTGAATTGGAGCGATGTGGTATACAGGGGTTGACGTGCTGTCAGTGGATTGAATCAAGGACATGTGAAGCGTCTGGGGTAAACCATGGAAAGCTGTGTAGGTATGTATATTTGCGTAAGTGGACGTATGTATATACATGTGTATGGGGGGGGGGGGGTTGGGCCATTTCTTTCGTCTGTTTCCTTGCGCTACCTCGCAAACGCGGGAGACAGCGATAAAGTATAATAAAAAATAAAAAATGTAAATATATATATATATATATATATATATATATATATATATATATATATATATATATATATATATATATATATATATATATATATATATATATATATATATATATATATATATAGTAATATACAACAAATTAGATATGGATATCAATCGGAAATCATCATTCACAGCCTTTGATAGCATATTTGCGTGTATCAGCTGAGTCACTTGAGGAATGAAGCCAAGTTCAGCACTGGTGGTCGGCTTGTTAGTTGGGCTTGTTTGCTTATCAACTGCCTGGGTCGTTAAGGTCATCATCGTTAAGCTTATTTCCAACAACTGAATGATCTTTAACACCTTCTTCATGCGTTAAGGATAATTGTAAGACCACTTACGCTCTCGCTATGTCTATGGGTCTTTCTTAAGGGCGTGGTGTATTGCCCTGAATATTCATTGCTATTCTGAATATTCTAAGTACAAGTATTGCCCTGAATATTCATTACTATTCTGAATATTCTAAGTACAAGTATTCTTTTTTTCATTAGAAGAGCCTGCCTGTTTTAATTACATCGCGTGAATTTATCTTGTTAAAATAATCGCCTAAAAGCCCAATTTCTAAAATCATTAAAAAAAAAGATATTTAGCTTCATTACATAACGAGGTAGTTAAGTTATATTAGCTTATTTACGTCATTAGGTTTGGGTAAAGTTGAATGCCATATTATAAGCCATTATTTGTGGCCAAAAAAAAGAGAAAAAAATAGCAAAATGCGCAATCAACTTAGCCATTATACTTTATTTTCTAAATCTTTTTTTTTCTTGTTGGCTCTACTTTACATCCACTACAGTTACTAGATATGCCAAGTCTTTACTAGTAATGAAATCTGTTCTTATACTACGTCATATTCACTATTAACGTATTCACTTGACAGCATTTCATATCTTCACTATCATGGACGAGTAAATGATTATATTTCTTTCTTCTTTTTTTCGTTTCTCCTTTCCCTAGTTTTGTCTGCTGCGCCATTTTACTTCCCTCACAAAAACATTCATTTAGTAATGCAGTCATTCACGAACTCTCACTTTTAGGTCTCCTAAAATCCATACATGTTAGATCATCACCAGTCTAACTCCCTCTAGTCTGATTTGCCACTCAGATTTGTTTCATAAGAGGTAAATGCATTTTCATCTCTTCCAGTGATAATCTCTCTCGTCATGTTTACACTCTCGTCATTTACAGACCTGTGAAGTATTGTCTCATCCTTCATCTGCTTCATTATGACGGCTAAAACCCGACCAGACATTTTCGAAATGACATCAATAGTGACTTTTTGGTCCCCTATCCACGGTCTTTATCTGTGTCAGTGTTTTATCCTTATCATAAAGTAACGCACTTTACAGCTACACAGTTGTTCCATTGTACTTATTATTCACCTAATTCACTTTACATTTCTAGTATTTACTTTAGTCATTTCATTTCATATGAGAACAAAATCAGTTTTACTGAAGGTTGAATACCATTAAAACCCATCGTCTCTAACATATTACACATTTATGGTTTCCATGGCCACATTTAAAGCATGTTTTTGTCTGTCCGTGATATATATAAAGATTATATCACCCATGATAATGGTATACCATCCTCTGGTGCCTTCATAGCAGTCAAAGTAACATCCCATTAATCTAATTAATGTAAACTAATGCATGGTACACCGCCCGCATAACACACACACACACACACACACACACACTACTCTGTATTTCTCATTTTCTCTTGATTCAACTGGAGTTTACGATTTAGAAGAAAAGGAAGAGGTACGTCATTATTCTTTATTATGTCACATAACTCTACCTTACTTACCTGTCCCTAAGATAAACGTACCTTATCTATTTCCACTTTTGGAAATTTAAGTGCAAATAATGAGACAGTCTAACTGGTGGTTAGACCACGACGCATCGCCTCCAAATGGCTTTACTTAAAGTACTTACAAATTACTACTACTACTACTTTAGGGAATTACAGCACCTGTTTGTGGGATGAACTGCATAACTCCCTAAGTATGCTCGGGTATAACCACTTATGTATATCCATCAAGTGTATACTTACATATATTCAACAGTTTGTTTTTTGTATATTTGCATACGTAACATTATTCACCCTACTATTATAAGTAACATGACCCACTTTCTCAAACACCTTCTACTCTAGGTGATACTTAGAATATTTGTATCTTTACTCTTTCGAATGTATATGATATTCTCATAACTTCTACCCAATGAACGATGAATCTCATTATGAACTGCTGTATCTTCCTAGATTTAGTGTACTGTAATGCCACCAGGGGACCAAACATCCATAGAATTCCTAGCATGAATGTCCTGTAGTGTTCTGTAAGCTAGAAAATCAAATCATGAATTGAATCCTAATTTTGGTGACCCATGACTGCATTGGATAAAGCTTGATAGTAATTCACATGTAAGTGAATCAGCTGAGTATGATTGACAGTGTTAAATGCATGGGTTACATAGTGGTTTTCTATACCTAACAGCAACCAGAATTTATGGTAACTGTTTCTCTGTACTCCTTGATAGTAACCGTTTCTATGTACTCTGTAATAGTAGCCGTTTCTATGTACTCTGTGATTAGTAAACGTTTCTATGTACGCTGTAATTAGTAAACGTTTCTATGTACTCTGTTATTAGTAAATGTTTCTATTTACTCTGTTATTAGTAAACGTTTCTATGTACTCTGTTATTAGTAAACGTTTCTATGTACTCTGTTATTAGTAAACGTTTCTATGTACTCTGTAATACTAACCGTTTCTATGTACTCCGTAATTCAGCATCTTAATGAAAGCTTCTGTGGGACCGAAGTGGGAGTGAACGTGACAAAGTTGTCTCTAACACTGGGGAACAGACGCAGTTTCCCGGGCTTTGAGTTGGCTTCGTGATGGACGAGAGGAATAATACAGATGCTTCTACCAAAGTAAGGTTGCTTAGAAATAACTGTGAGAATTTATAATCATCAGAAATAATGATGATGATAGAACAGTACAATAATGATGATGATAGAACAGTACAATAATGATGATGATAAAACAGTACAATAATGATGATGATAGAACAGTACAATAATGATGATGATAGAACAGTACAATAATGATGATGATAGAACAGTACAATAATGATGATGATAGAACAGTACAATAATGATGATGATAGAACAGTACAATAATGATGATGATAGAACAGTACAATAATGATGATGATAGAGCAGTACAATAATGATGATAGAACAGTACAATAATGATATCAAAATTGGGAGTTTATTTGTGATTATGTAAATCATTTCATCAATAATGTGATTTGCATCATTGAACTAACTATGGTTGTCAATATCGATGACTTTGCCATATCATTTAATCATCTTGATTTTATTAAGAGAGCAAAACGCAACGTCTTGTCTTAGAAAGAACAATGTCACATCTGGAGAAAAGAGAAAATGTCTATATTTTTCCATTTAGTGAAAAATATTTCCCTCGAACTAGTCTTATGCCAAAATGGAGAGAGAGGGAAAGATAAAAGTCAATTTACATGGAATTTATTTATCATATTTCAGCATAGTCAGATAATTCAGATGAAAATTATTTATCATATTTTAGCATAGAAAATTATTTCATTTCGTTTAATGAACATTCAATATGGAATTTCATTTCACATCAAAAGCTTTGACGGTGTCAGCTGAATAAAATATGCTTATTTGGATGAACACACTCATGCTAGTGTAATATATATATATATATATATATATATATATATATATATATATATATATATATATATATATATATATATATATATATATATATATATATATATATATATATATATACATATATATATATATATATAAATTAGTCACAAAATCTTAGAGCCAAAATCAGTCCTGGACTAACATTTGCTCTGTTCCTAAGTACCTCAATAATATTCCAAAATGACTTTACTGAGTTATGGGTTTCAGTACTTCCGCTGGTCCCTTCTTAACTCTTCTAACAAAAGAGAAATCATATATCAGGGAGGAAACGTATATCAAAGTGTAGTCTTCACAATTACACCTCAAACAGTATATCAAGTGAGTTATCGACATGGGCAAAATATATCGAGAGATTATATTGAGAGATATATTCACTTAGAATCAAAATGGAAGTCTTAGATAAGTGAAATATATATTAAAAGAATGGTACCTCCAGTCGTCCCTGATCCAAAATGCACTGGAGCCTCGTCGACCTGGCACGTAACACCAGGTCGACGTAGCTGGGGCAACGTGTGACCTAAATTCCCGTCCGTGATCCTCCCCATCTGGAGGAGGTGCACGTCTCAGGTGAGGGGTGAATCAGAGACGGGGAAATGAGACGGATGCTCACCCATTCCACAGACGGAAGGGTGAGGGAGTGACAGTTGGTCTTAATGAACAAGCTGAGAATTAAGATGTATATATATATATATATATATATATATATATATATATATATATATATATATATATATATATATATATATATATATATATATATATATATACATTAGTTGCGGTCTTACCTGTCGGGTGGGCTCAGTAAGCCAACGGTACAGAACTAGCAAGCCTGAGTTTAAGGCAAACATTGTGAGCGCTTTAGCGTTCTTCCCACTCACAAATCTATTTACATAATTCAGAATAATTACTTTGCTGTCTCAACACCAACGTAACTTTTGAAATAAAGTTTTTGTTTAACGAGTGTTAATGCTTCCCCTGAGCTGAGGACGAAGGAGACACTAAGCTTAACTTTTGTTAGTTGTTGACAATAAAGTCTCTCAGTTTCTGGAGATAATAAGAGACATCTCTACCTTCTTATGGCTCTTTCGTAATCTCCATCGGCCTGTCTGCTTGTGTACGTATCCGTCACTTGATAAGAGAGACTCATCTCTGTCTATCACTCTGTCTACTTATCTGTGTTTTGAAGAACGTAATTGTAATAAGTCGATTTGCCAATGTTGGTCTGGAGGAAACCTTGAGGTATGAACACGTCGCTCCCTCATCATGATGAAATGACCTCAGATGATTGCCTTTTCCTCCACCTTCCCTTACACACAAAAGGGAGGTGTGTGTGTGTGTGTGTGTGTGTGTGTGTGTGTGTGTGTGTGTGTGTGTGTGTGTGTGTGTGTGTGTGTGTGTGTGTGTGTACGATATTCATAGAATTTTGCTATGTTTACGTGTAGTTTGCTTCCTCTTTCTCCGCCTAGTCAGACTCCACTACTGCCCTCCAGCTCACATACCACTCACCGAAATAGAATTAAGAAAAGAAAAAGAGACTCGTTACACAAGTTCCGCTGCTAGTTAGACAGTTAGTTAACTATTCTCAGTAAATGTAAATAGCTGTGTAAGTAGGAAGAGGAGCGTCGCGTTTAGCTGATGTCAGGTTGTAAGTGAATTAATGTTTGGATGTAGATGTATTTTGAATGTTAGTCTGCAGGCAGCGTGGTGTCGGGTTCCCGCCTTAATCCGACAGACGAGGGAGATGTTGGCACGGGGAGGAAGGAGAGAGGCTGGGGAGGGCATACGGAAGTGGGGAGGAAGGTGAGAGGTTAGGGAAGTTATAGGGAAGTGGGTAGGATGGTGAGAGCTTAGGGAAGTTATAGAGAAGTGGGGAGGAAGATGAGGCCAGGGAAGGTACAGGGAAATGGGAAGTGGGAGGTTGGGGAGAGTATAGGGAAATGGGAAGGAAGATGAGAGGTTGGGGAGGGTATAGAGACATGATGAGGGAGGAAAAGAGATTAGGGAGAATATGGAAAAATAAAACAATGGTAGGTAAAGGGCAAGGGGAGTTTGATGAGAGTTGGAGCTCAATGGCAGAAAGGAGGGAGAGGAATTTGATCATACAATGATGGGAGAAATAAAGAGCGCGAGGGGTAGGTAAAGAAGAAAGCAGAATGGCATGGCAGCAGGTCAGAGAGCTTCTAGGAATAGAAGAGAGATGGGTCAAAAGAAAGTTAACTCAAATTACCTCAGGGGAAAATAACAGGAGTAAAAATTGTCTTGTCTTTCTGGAGTCAAAATGAGGAACATTTCTGACATTAAGTTTTATTCAGGTGAAAATATAAGACAATGGTTCACATTTCTTTCCTTCTTATGAATTCTGACGATGTTAAATATTTTACCTCATATCACACATTACTCAGTAAATATTTTCACCACGGCACTTACAAATTAGCTTGCTAATATACATTACACATACATACATACATACATATATATATATATATATATATATATATATATATATATATATATATATATATATATATATATATATATATATATATATATATATATATATATATATATATATATATATATATATATATATATATATATATATATATATATATGTGCGCAGGAGGATGGATGTGCTGGAAATGAGATGTTTGAGGACAATGTGTGGTGTGAGGTGGTTTGATCGAGTAAGTAACGTAAGGGTAAGAGAGATGTGTGGAAATAAAAAGAGCGTGGTTGAGAGAGCAGAAGAGGGTGTTTTGAAATGGTTTGGGCACATGGAGAGAATGAGTGAGGAAAGATTGACCAAGAGGATATATGTGTCGGAGGTGGAGGGAACGAGGAGAAGTGGGAGACCAAACTGGAGGTGGAAAGATGGAGTGAAAAAGATTTTGTGTGATCGGGGCCTGAACATGCTGGAGGGTGAAAGGAGGGCAAGGAATAGAGTGAATTGGATCGATGTGGTATACCGGGGTTGACGTGCTGTCAGTGGATTGAATCAGGGCATGTGAAGCGTCTGGGGTAAACAACGGAAAGCTGTGTAGGTATGTATATTTGCGTGTGTGGACGTGTATGTATATACATGTGTATGGGGGTGGGTTGGGCCATTTCTTTCGTCTGTTTCCTTGCGCTATCCCCTGGGGATAGGGGATTAAGAATACTTCCCACGTATTCCCTGCGTGTCGTAAAAGGCGACTAAAAGGGGAGGGAGCGGGAGGCTGGAAATCCTCCCCTCTCGTTTTTTTTTTTTTTAATTTTCCAAAAGAAGGAACAGAGGGGGGGCCAGGTGAGGATATTCCACAAAGGCCCAGTCCTCTGTTCTTAAACGCTACCTCGCTAACGCGGGAAATGGCGAATAGTTTAAAAGAAAGAAAAAAAAAGATATATATATATATTTTTTTTTTTTTTTTTTTTTTTTTCAAACTATTCGCCAATTCCCGCCTTAGCGAGGTAGCGTTAAGAACAGAGGACTGGGCCTTTGAGGGAATACCCTCACCTGGCGCAATTCTCTGTTCCCTCTTTTGGAAAATTAAAAAAAAAAAAACGAGAGGGGAGGATTTCCAGCCCCCCGCTCCCTCCCCTTTTAGTCGCCTTTTACGACACGCAGGGAATACGTGGGAAGTATTCTTTCTCCCCTATCCCCAGGGATATATATATATATATATATATATATATATATATATATATATATATATATATATATATATATATATATGTATATATCGGCACACACACACACACACACACACACACACACACACACACAAACACACACGCAGGATCCATCATTGTAAAATTGTAAACAAATCTAGAATCATTACGAAAACACGTCCACACTGGCATGACCTCGCATGGTCCCGTCACCCGTCATGCATTCACAAACCCAGAGTGTTGGTGAACCTCGACCCAGCTGGTCTTCTGTAAACACGCTGCTGCACTGATGAAGAGAACGGATATACATTTTCCCAATTAATAATCATCCTCGTCAAGTATAAGAAAAATGATAAAAGATCCAAAAGATTTTATTTCTTCCTTAAATGGAGATTAGTTCTTGAAAAACAATTTTCTTTACGTAAATTTTCTATAGCTACTGTAGGATCATAAACAGGTTGGGTATCTATAATAAGCGTCTAGTGTTGAGAGTCCTCAAGTATTCCATTCCTGATGTTATTCTAACTTATTCTGGGGATTCGCTTGGCCTCTTGAGTGCTCTATGTTTTCCCTGTCGCCTACTTGATCGGATTTTACCAAAGAGGATGGAGATATATGATATGATCTTAGGTGATATACAGGGGGCGATAACCTCTGGTAATATTCACGGAGGCAGTTACCTTATATGACATATGAATGGGTCAGTGATCCTTATTATAATTCATGAAAGCAATGACCTTAGATAATGTACAGGGGTGCCAGAAACCTTTGAAGGACTTCATGGAGGCAATATCCTTATAAAGTATATAAGCTGGAGTTGAGGGTCGAGTGGACAGTCACTTCTGTCAGTATACACGAAGGCAAGTACTTTTAAATGGTGTATAAAGGCAACAACAGGTCCCTCATGGGTCTTCGGCAGGTTCCCCGTCGGTTCGGATGCCTTTAAAAAGACGATCCCTGGCAAGTTCGATAAAGTTTTATACTCTATAAAAGGCTTCAAGAATTTTGCTCTTTTTTTCTTCAGACTATCATAGATAGGCCTCGATACTTCTAACACATATGACAACGCATCGATAAGATAGGTACCAGGGCTCCGACAACACAGACAAGGCCGTCACATTGAGAACAGACAGACAGATCTCATATTCCAAGGAGTTTTCGAGTCGATGGGTGATACTGTCAACCTTCATCAGTATAGTTCAGTTGGGTGAGCGACCACAGGGACCAAATTTTTCGTCCCTTCCAAAATAACATTCTGAATGCGGCTGGTATGAAAATATAATAGTGATAAACGATACGAGTTTATGGCCTATGAAATACACATATTAAATGATATTGTAATAAGAAGTACGTTACGTGGTGTCATATGTAATTCCTCTTCGTTGGTAAATATGACCGAGGTGGCCCCAAGCTGTGTTTGGACACAGATCCGTCTCCTGTGGGGAGTAGGGAGGTGTTCAGTGGAAAGATACATTTTCTTAGGAGAAGTTGGCCAGTCGGGGATGGATGCATGACGAGTCTTGAGTTGTCCAGGTGTGGTGAGGTCGTCTGAGGGTATATTCCTCCTTGAAGAGTTCCCTTGTGTAGTCGTGGCTGATCTGGAGGCATCACAAAAAGGAAAGGTCTTCTATTGATAGCTAGACAGTGACGAGCAGTTCATTAAGGATTTGCACTGAAGAGATGCGTGAAGGGTTTTTATCCAGATGAATGCTTTCAGGTGGGAAGTAATCCACTGGAGAGTTGTCCAGAGGAAAGAATAGTGGGTTTTAATGAGTATATAAACATAATCATACATCATATCAAAGTGTCCTTTATATATTTCAGCCATTGTATCATAAAGGCATGATGCCAATAGATGAAAATCCTTTCCCTATCATCCAAAGACATTCATAAACCTCCGTTAATCCTGCTTGTATGGAGTGTGTGTGTGTGTGAAGATGCTCTAAGATCTCCAAAAATCCAAAGATGCGACGAGAAATTTTCCTCACTTATAAACCACAAGTTGAAGAGGGATTCCTTTTTCGTCCTTTACTATCCATCCTATTCCTGCAGGTACTGTAGATCCTCCACATGTTAGCTGGGAGTCAGTCATGTCCTTGAGGGATGACTGTAGTCAACTCCTGTCCCATGGTTCACAAGCAAGGCGAAAATAAGTCTACGGGAATACCGACCCATATTCCATTGACATATGAAGTTTAGTTTTCACTTTACAGAGATATTCATCTGTATTCCGCTGACGACCTTATTTATGACTACATGAAGTCTGTGGACTTACTAAACCAAAATCTACCCAAACACTGAAAAATTATAGATTTACCAACCCACATGCTGTTTACTGCCTGTAGATACATTTTCAAACAGTCACCTCTTTTCTTCTTGCACCAGTGAATATATATATATATATATATATATATATATATATATATATATATATATATATATATATATATATATATATATATATATATATATATATATATATATATATATATATATATTCTCTTTTTTTGTGCTTGTTTGTTGAGTGCGATCAAATGCTCCTGGATGGAGTGACAGACAGATATAGACAGACAGACAAAGAAGCTAGAATGGGACAGAGAACTCTATAAGCATTTACATAATGATATTTCTGTAGTTTGAAGAAATTTTTGTAATAACTGTCAGAGTTTTCCTGTGTTAAATGATAAAGCTCATAACAATGACATTTTCCCAAAGTTTATTTGACTGGCTAACTGTGAGGCTGGTTGACTGTATTGCTTGGTTGACTGACAGACTAACTGGTCGACTGTGTAAGTAAAAGCTGTTTGGTTGGGTAGCTGACCAACTGTCTAGTATACTGACTGGATGGCTGTTTGGTCGGCAAGGTGGATGCCTGGGTAGCTGACTCTCTTGTTGTCTTATTGGGTGGTTAAATGGCTTGGCAATTGACTGGCTGGCTAACTGGGTCTCTGACTGGTTGGCTGTTTGTCTGGCTAGTTGGATGGTTAGTTGACTAACTGGTCTCATGGTTGATTTGGGCAAGAGGATAATGACATAATCACGCTAACAGAACGACTTTGCCGAGTGACTGTATTCCTATGGCTGACTGGTTTTGAGAGAGAGAGAGAGAGAGAGAGAGAGAGAGAGAGAGAGAGAGAGAGAGAGAGAGAGAGAGAGAGAGAGAGAGAGAGAGAGAGAGAGAGAGAGAGAGAGAGAGAGAGAGCTACAAATGTGGACAGATGAATAGAACATTAGACTGGTGGATGGATGAACAGGTTCCATCCTGCACAGTCTCACTTCAGGGACTTGGGTCTAGATCTCTCATTGCCACACTGGAAGATCACTAAAACATTATCAAGGATAGTTCATGGGACGAGTGATTCGTTGGTGTCCAGCCTTGTCGAGTGATCAGCATACAAGATGTAGATGAGCCTGCAAAACTCCAGCTGAAGTTTGGTGCACTCTGGGGGTAGGCAAACGAATCAGCATCGTAATGTACATGATTCATCCTCAGGATGTAGATGAGTTCGTGTCATATTGTAAATTATGTAATACCGACATGTCAGCGACTAAAGATCACGGTCATATCAAAGGTCGAAAGTAAATAATAGAATGTTTGTGAATTAAAGCTAATGTGCCATCTCAGTAGGCGTCAGCATGCTTGCCTACTTAAATCCACAGGCAGCCTAGTTAGGTCGATGTAAATGGATTAACATTATTACATGAATGAGCTTTGAACTTGACGCACACTGGCGGAGTGAGGATAGGATTAGGTGGCTTGGTTAATAAGGCCTTGGCAAAGGATAGGGAGGAAGATGGGACGATCAAGGACAGTGGGGCACGTAGGAATACCTGTCCTAACGTATCCTAACCTATCCTCAGGTAGGATAAGGAAAAAAAACGCTGATATGAAGGAAAAGGTAGAGTGTGGTGAGGGGGAAATACAATTGTTCCAACGAGCGTGAAGGGAACATGTGTAGGGTTGAGCAGGAGGCAGATGAAGTGGGATGGGTAAGTGTGACAAGCAAAAGGAACAGGTAATTGTATCTTGGGATGATGGAAGAGGTGTGTGTAGGTGGAGTAAAACATATGTAGATGGAAGAGAGGGACAACGAGATGGCAAGTTTAATTAAAATGGAGTAGAAGAAAATGTAGTAATAGTTGTGTAAGAAATAACAACTGAGAGAAGAGGAAATCTACCCAAAAAGTAGCGGGGTGAATTAATAATAGGTAGCGGTGAACGAATAACAGTTTTCCTACTTTCGCTACATTTGCCCTGACGAATCTCTCAGCCCCAAGCTTATAACTTATTCAAATGGGATTATATACAAGAATATATGATTCATAGAATAGTCCCGCTGTCGTCGGCAACGATGCTTGAATGGAGCAAGCAAAAAGTGAGGGGAAATATGACAAAGCAAAATGCGCTTAACTGTCTCCCTAGCACAACTGGGGATGGCTTTCATTACAGGGTGGACTCTGCTCTTTACGGAAGTTCTCCAGTCTTGTTTTGTATTGTATTTCCTCACAAATCTTCGTGGTAAATTCTCAATAAAGATTTCTTACAAGAATTTTTCATAAGGTGAGTAAAAAAAAACTACAAACAGGACATAACTAATGGACCATAAAATTTTCCAGAAATTATTTAATATTGGTCATGACGTTTTTCGAAAATCATTACCATTAATATAAATAACTAAATAATCCTTTATGAAATCAACTTAAACATGGGACGTTCAAACCATATACTTTCAAGATACATTACACACTACATCTGACAAATTACGATCAGTAAACCTTTATAAAGGTTATGATATATGGCCATGTTACTTAGACGTACCTAATGAATTAGTGTTTACATAACTTGAATTAGTATTGTTATAACGTCTCGTGCTGGCTGCACATTACTGACTCAGACTTATGGAGGTTGCATGAATTCATGTAAATGCATTACCACGTTCCCTATATATATATATATATATATATATATATATATATATATATATATATATATATATATATATATATATATATATATATATATTCCCTGGGGATAGGGGAGAAAGAATACTTCCCACGTATTCCCTGCGTGTCGTAGAAGGCGACTAAAAGGGGAGGGAGCGGGGGGCTGGAATTCCTCCCCTCTCGTTTTTTTTTTTTTTTTAATATTCCAAAAGAAGGAACAGAGAATTGGGCCAGGTGAGGGTATTCCCTCAAAGGCCCAGTCCTCTGTTCTTAACGCTACCTCGCTAATGCGGGAAATGGCGAATAGTTTGAAAGAAAGAAAGAAAGAAGCTGGTGACTGAGTTTGGTAAAGTGTGTGGAAGAAGAAAGTTAAGAGTAAATGTGAATAAGAGCAAGGTTATTAGGTACAGTAGGGGTGAGGGTCAAGTCAATTGGGAGGTGAGTTTGAATGGAGAAAAACTGGAGGAAGTGAAGTGTTTTAGATATCTGGGAGTGGATCTGTCAGCGGATGGAACCATGGAAGCGGTAGTGGATCATAGGGTGGGGGAGGGGGCGAAAATTTTGGGAGCCTTGAAAAATGTGTGGAAGTCGAGAACATTATCTCGGAAAGCAAAAATGGGTATGTTTGAAGGAATAGTGGTTCCAACAATGTTGTATGGTTGCGAGGCGTGGGCTATGGATAGAGATGTGCGCAGGAGGATGGATGTGCTGGAAATGAGATGTTTGAGGAAAATGTGTGGTGTGAGGTGTTTGATCGAGTAAGTAACGTAAGGGTAAGAGAGATGTGTGGAAATAAAAAGAGCGTGGTTGAGAGAGCAGAAGAGGGTGTTTTGAAATGGTTTGGGCACATGGAGAGAATGAGTGAGGAAAGATTGACCAAGAGGATATATGTGTCGGAGGTGGAGGGAACGAGGAGAAGAGGGAGACCAAATTGGAGGTGGAAAGATGGAGTGAAAAAGATTTTGTGTGATCGGGGCCTGAACATGCAGGAGGGTGAAAGGAGGGCAAGGAATAGAGTGAATTGGAGCGATGTGGTATACAGGGGTTGACGTGCTGTCAGTGGATTGAATCAAGGCATGTGAAGCGTCTGGGGTAAACCATGGAAAGCTGTGTAGGTATGTATATTTGCGTGTGTGGACGTGTGTATGTACATGTGTATGGGGGGGGGGGGGGGGGCCATTTCTTTCGTCTGTTTCCTTGCGCTACCTCGCAAACGCGGGAGACAGCGACAAAGTATAAAAAAAAAAAAAAATATATATATATATATATATATATATATATATATATATATATATATATATATATATTTATATATATATATATATATATATATATATATATATATATATATATATATATATATATATATATATATATATATATATATATATGTATATATGTGTGTGTGTGTGTATGTGTGTGTGTGTGTGTGTGTGTGTGTGTGTGTGTGTGTGTGTGTGTGTGTGTGCGTGTGAGAAATACTTAGAAAAACAAATGGATTTGTATGTAGCATTTATGGATCTGGAGAAGGCATAATATAAAGTTGATGGAGATGCTTTGTGGAGGGTATTAAGAGCATATAGTGTGGGAGGTAAGTTGGTGGAAGAAGGAAAAAGTTTTTACCAAGGATATAAGGCATGTGTACGTGTAGGAAGCGAGGAAAGTGATTGGTTCTCAGTGAATGTCGGTTTGCGGCAGGGGTGCGTGATGTCTCCATGGCTGTTTAATTTGTTCATGGATGGTCTTGTTAGGGAGGTAAATGTAAGAGTTTTGGAGAGAGGGGCAAGTATGCGGTCTGTTGTGGATGAGAGAGCTTGAGAAGTGAGTCAGTTGTTGTTCGCTGATGATACAGCGCTGGTGACTGATTCGGATGAGAAACTGCAGAAATTGGTGACTGAGTTTGGTAGAGTTAGTGAAAGAAGAAAGCTGAGAGTAAATGTGAATAAGAGCAAGGTTATTAGGTTCAGTAGGGTTGAAGGAGAAGTTAATTGGGAGGTAAGTTTGAGTGGAGAAAAACTGGAGGAAGTGAAGTGTTTTAGATATCTAAGAGTGGGTTTGGCAGCGGATGAAACCATGGAAGCGGAAGTGAGTCACTGGGTGGGGGAGGGGGCGAAGGTTCTGGGAGCGTTGAAGAATGTGCGGAAGGCGAGAATGTTATCTCGAAGAGCAAAAATGAGTATGTTTGAAGGAATAGCGGTTCCAGCAATGTTATGTGGTTGCGAGGCATGGGCTATAGATAGTGTTGTACGGAGGAGGGTAGATGTGTTGAAAATGAAATGTTTTAGGATAATCTGTGGTGTTAGATGGTTTGATCGAATAAGTAATGAAAGGGTAAGAGAGCTGTATGGTAACGAAAAGTGTGGTTGAGAGAGCAGAAGAGGGTGTGTTGAAATGGTTTGATCACCTGGAGAGAATGAGTGAGGAAAGATTGACAAAGAGGATATAGATGTCAGAGGTAGAGGGAACGAGAGGTGGGAGACCAAATTGGAGGTTGAAGGATGGAGTGAAAAAGATTTTGAGCGACCGGGGCCTGAACGTGCAGGAGGGTGAAAGACGTGCAAGGAATAGAGTGAAGGGGAACGATGTGGTATAACGGGGTCGACGTATTGTCAATGGATTGAACCAGGGCATGTGAAACGTCTGGGGTAAACCATTAACTTTTGTGAGGCCTGGATGTGGAAAAGAAGCTGTGGTTTCGGTGCATTACACATGACAGTTAGAGACTGAGCGTGAACGAATGTGGCCTTCTTTCTTTTCCTAGCGTTACCTCGCGGGGGGATACTATTTCACGTTTGTCGGGTTGGCGACGAGAATGGATGAAGGCAGCAAGTATGAATTATGTACATGTGTGAATATGTATATGTTTGTGTCTGTATATATATGTATACGTTGAAATGTATAGGTATGTATATGTGCTTGTGTGGACGTGTATGTATATTCATGTGTAAGTGGCTGGGTTGGGCCATTCTTTTGTCTGTTTCCTTGCGCTACCTCGCTAACGCGGGAGACAGCGACAAAATATAATGAATAAAAATAATGTATATATATATATATATATATATAAGGAAAAGAGTACAGTTCTATCGAGGTCCCAGTCGCTTCCTTGGAGCCTCAATGTTGATATAGATCCCATAAAAATGATGGTGGCGTTGTATAACTGAAGTAACTACATAATGTGCGTATTCCATATTCATCCTGCACCGTGACTGACTCCCTGACATTCAGACATAATGCCAGGGTATGTCAAGCTATGAATGTCAAGCCAGTGAAATATGTATAATGAATCAGGGCGCTGTTCTTCTTTGAGAGCTTCACCCTCATTGAAATCCATTATTTACATCCTGACCGACATGTCAGCAAGGCTGTCGTTGCTTTCTCCATCTGTAGAAACAACGTTGTTGGTTGCCCTTGTTACCAAAGATGCAGGAAGAGGAAGGTTTAGTTCTTAGGTCAACAGTTCATACGGTCCGTTTGGCTCTGCACTACACCACATGATAGGTAACGTGTGGGAGAAGGTAAGAAAGAATTGATTAGAATCTTCTAAATTCCAGGTCTTCGTAAACGTAGACATTTTCTTTTTCTTTAAAGAAAAAGAAAGTTTTCGCATACGATCTCTCTCTCTCTCTCTCTCTCTCTCTCTCTCTCTCTCTCTCTCTCTCTCTCTCTCTCTCTCTCTCTCTCTCTCTCTCTCTCTCTCGTCTTTCACCCCTTCATTATCTTTTATTCATGGTTGATGAAGGGAGGTCAGTGGATTTTTACTCTCGAAACTGTACATATATATATATATATATATATATATATATATATATATATATATATATATATATATATATATATATATATATATATATATATATATATATATATATATACATTTCAGGAGTTAAAAATCATGAATAGAAAATCTTGAGTTTTACAAGTATTTTCTATACAATCCTTATCAGATATCAGTAAAGATCTCAAGAAGTGGTTGCAAACAACCTCTGTTCTCCCAAAATATATAAAATCACAATGTATTTCAAAATGATAAGAGAAAACCAGCTCATTTCCTTTCAATACGTTATCATTGCTATCAGAGGCATGACCCTCTTCAGCCATTTGCATGCGGCCTGCTCGCTCCTTGACCTGTTTGAACGACAAAGATTCTGGACGACAAAGGCGTACGTCAGGGCAGTAATCCCTCAGTGTTGTTGAGAGAGCAGCGCCCCTTCCATTTTATCTAGACGTGCAGTGCCTCCTGATGGGGTATTGTGACTAAAGCCTTGACAACACTTAAGGTTCACTGGACCTGTGTTCTTTTCAGGGAAGGTTGCCACTATTCATGGTATATATTTGATGTTGACCTCTGATGGTTAGGTTAGATGTAGATGTTGACCTCTGATGGTTAGGTTAGACGTAGATGTTGACCTCTGATGGTTAGACGTAGTCGTTGACCTCTGATGGTTAGGTTAGACGTAGATGTTGACCTCTGATGGTTAGGTTAGACGTAGATGTTGACCTCTGATGGTTAGGTTAGACGTAGATGTTGACCTCTGATGGTTAGGTTAGACGTAGTTGTTGACCTCTGATGGTTAGGTTAGACGTAGATGTTGACCTCTGATGGTTAGGTTAGACGTAGATGTTGACCTCTGATGGTTAGGTTAGACGTAGTCGTTGACCTCTGATAGTAAACGAAGACGAGAGAATTGACTACTAGAACATTGAGTATGTGGACCTCCGTGGTGTAGCGGTGAGCGTTCCTGAACATGTCGCATTCACAGGTCGCCACTGTCAGGCACAGACGTTCGAATCCTAGCTGCGGCAATGAGTCCACAGTCAACCTAGCTTGTCATCCACCCTTAAGGGTTGGTCGATAAAATGGGTACCTGCCTCGAGCTAGTGTATATATATATATATATATATATATATATATATATATTCCTATGAGTCCATGGGAAAATGAAACGCGATAAGTTCCCAAGTGCATTTTCGTGTAATAATCACATCATCAGGGGAAATAGAAGAAAGAAATATAACAGGCAGTTGATGTACAACGATGTGGTGTAGCTAGGACGCCATTTGGTAAATTAGTGACTACCCGAATGGAGGTTGGGTGCGTTCGAGTCTGGCAACAAGTGTATCATAAATTTACAATGTTGACAAGAAGGGGAATTGTTAACAAATTTTATCAACAGCAAAGCTGTACAATGTGTATAGACTTTCACTAATATTAATGCTACAATTCTTTGTGTATTTAATAATAGAAGATTCAGTGATATTTCTCGTGGTACTGGAGTTAGAGTTAATAACAGAGATGTCATTACTCCAGTCAATGCACCGATCATGATCTTTATATATAAAGTTAATGACATGGTCTTGTGGAGGGCTTCAGTTGATCTAAACAGCGAGTCAGTGGAATACTCTCCTCTCCTCTGTGTGTCTCTCTTCTTATAACCTCTCCACCTTTAAACCTCAGCTCCACAAAGCCCGAGGGACATATATTACATACCAAGCCTCCCATCTTACTCATTATGTTACCTCTTCACCCAACATACATCTGACTTGAGGTACAGTTTTGCCCATGGTGTGTCGATAAATTTTGCAAAGAAGTAGAATCTCAAATAACACTCGAGGTGCATTGTCTCCTCAACATCAGAGGTCTCAAACTTCTTTATACTGATGGTCCATTGTTAGACTCACTGAAAAAGCATCGGATACCAAACCAAAGAAATCCTTAAGCAAACCTGGGAGATGTTATTAGATCGTAAATGTAAAATAAGAGAAGAGAAAACACTTACGTAGTTCATCATGTACATGTTTTGGAAAAGAAGATATTATTCGTACCAATAAACATTCCAAGCGTGAGACTCGACTCTGTATTCATTTCCCGTGACTTGTCGTCACCTGGCGTGCAAAACGAGGTGGAATTTCGCAAACAACCGACGAGATGGTGAATCCATTAGTATCACCTGGGTTCTGATCTTATACGACTTCGCAGTTGAGAGTTGAGATTCACACCGGTACGTCGATCCTTTGGAAAGATTTGATCTTCACAAGAGGATTTCCCAGCGCAGTGCGTGTGTCATCTTATGTCCAAGAGTTTCTAAGGTTATTTTCTTCCTCTTAAACTTCTGATATCGATACTTTAAATGATAAAGTCCTACAAAGATATGCTGCCAATTCACTCTGAAATAATTTCTAATTCTTACGTGAGCATCGAAGATGCTAATTTGATTCTCAGATAACTTCACTGCCAGTATTATTACAATGAAGTATTGGAATTGCTCACTGAATGCTTGGTGGAAGTGCGCCAATATGGTCATGAAAAGACAAAAGATTAATGTCCCTCTCGAGAATCACAGTCTGAAAGTTCCAAAGTGAGATTGTCGTGTTTCTTTACCGCAAATCCATTTTACATCTGAGTATATTGACTGAGTGAATCTACGAGTAACGTCTTTATCATGACTTTGTAGATACACGTTCAAACTGTTTGGTTTTGAGTTACACCTGTAAAAAATGAAGATCTCCTTCAAACAAGACTCGGCATTAAGTTGCACATATTCCTCATATCTAGACTTAATTAACCTTGTTATCTCCTCCATACTGAAATCTTATTAGCTTCTCTTTAAGTATTGATAACATTCACTCCTTCTGTAGACCTGATAACAAAATTGAACCAAAATTGAACAAATCATAATAACAAAATGATTTCTTGATATCTGCCTTGGACCTGTTCTCCACACTCTTATGTTGTATCTCGTACCACTCCAAAATATCGTGTATTAAAGGGATAACTTTGAAAGAGGGAGTATATAGGGACCTGGTCATGCAACTCTGTTCTTGATGGCATAAGAGGAGCCGGTGATCTTCAGCTGCTTGTAAGAGACAGTGATCCTTGGGTTTATATAAGATACAGTGATTTCTCGAAGTATTGAAGGGATAATGAGATGCTTAGAACGGTAAACAGAGCGAGGCATGGCTTACCAGAACTCCTGGTCGATGTTAGCGCTATGCCCCCTGGTCGATGTTAGCGCTATGCCCCCTGGTCGATGTTAGCGCTATGCCCCCTGGTCGATGTTAGGGCTATGCTCCCTGGTCGATGTTAGCGCTATGCCCCCTGGTCGATGTTAGCGCTATGCCCCCTGGTCGATGTTAGCGCTATGCCCCCTGGTCGATGTTAGCGCTATGCCCCCTGGGCTGGGCACACCGTCTCCAAGGTGGTTGGATGTTCACTGACTGACACCCTTGTCTCTGTTGTGCGTAATGAGGGATGCCATTTCTTGTATTACTAAGGCAATCATTTCATGTTTCCTTGGTTAATTACTCCACTAATTCCCTTTTTTCACTTTCCCAAACTCTGTACAGTTTCGTTGTCGCTATGATTATCACCCTCAT